>NC_057354.1:95078153-95360653 GCF_016509475.1 Prionailurus bengalensis
AGCTTGTTGAATGAAAAGGGAGATCGTTTTCCTCAGTTTAGCATGAGAGAATGTAAGCAGTAAGAGACTGAAAAGTACATCATTCTTTGGAATAGAAGCAAGGCAGAAGATCTTGTGTATACAGGTAGAAACATTCCCTAGAGAACTCAGAAGGAATAAACCACATGCCAATATCAGAAACAAAATAGCAGTACTGGGAACACTACCAGTGGGTGGGTTGGCCTAGCATATGAAAGACTGAATTGGTCAGTCAAGTCTTTTTCCTTTGCAAGTAGCAGACATCCATTCAGGTAAGCATAATGGAGGAGAGGCATGAAACTTGGAGGAAGTGCCACCAACATTTCCTAGATTGAGGAAATTAAAGACCTCAGAAGGTGGTTTTCCTCTGTTTCACATTTCTTCTTACTATACCTTTCCATTCTCTCTGCAAACTGGCCACTTCTAGTTCACCAAGAGTATTGTGGAAAATGACTACCACCTTGCTGTTTCACATCAATTTCTAGTTCTAGAGCCTTAATGCACCAACCAGCATCCCAGCCCCCCAAATAAAAAATTCTGTGAGAGAAAATCTAATTGTGAGTACAGATACTCCAACAAATATCCACCACACAGATATTTCCTATACTGTTTTTTTGGAATACCAGTTTGGAGAAAACTATGGGGGAGGGGAGAGATTAGAGGTTTTGCCATTCTGTTGGAGATGTCTAAGACTAAAACTAATTCATGAGATACTCTTGTGTGTTCTAGAATGACAATGCCTCAGAAATATGTGCCACCAAATAAGGTCCAGTAGAGGTAGAAATATCATTAAAATTTTTCATTTTTATATCATGAGTCAAAGAAGAGATTTGATACCACTATTGCAAAAGTCTATTATTCACACATTAAAAGGTTAAAGAAGGGAAAGAATATCAGATTCAACACTAAGTAATTGTGCCATGGTCCACTTGTATCTAAGTCATTCATAATCAAAGGGCTGTTCTACTTGCATTTCACCAGCCCTCCCATATTTTAGACACAAGATTCACTGTCTTTTTTATGTCAAACATAAATGTAATGGGCCAAAAGGTTGCCTACCATGGCCATTCTAGCAGCAGCAAGAAAAGTTTCACGTTTTAAGTTTTGAGAATATGTATTACAAAAGTATTCCATAAAATCAGTCTCGGGTTTTTTTTGCCAGATATACTTTTCATTTGAGTCAAGCCATGATAAACACGATGAAAGTATCCTCAAATCATAGAATACTATGTTGGAAATGACTTGAAAGATCATCTCTTCATGAGATTGCCAAACTCGTTCAAATATGAGGACCACTTTCTTTTTTTTTCTTTTTTTTTTTTTAATTTTTTTTTCAACGTTTATTTATTTTGGGGACAGAGAGAGACAGAGCATGAACGGGGGAGGGGCAGAGAGAGAGGGAGACACAGAATGGGAAACAGGCTCCAGGCTCTGAGCCATCAGCCCAGAGCCCGACGCGGGGCTCGAACTCCCAGACCGCGAGATCGTGACCTGGCTGAAGTCGGACGCTTAACCGACTGCGCCACCCAGGCGCCCCGAGGACCACTTTCTAAGATCGAAACAGAAAACCTGTAGATAGGCAGGTGCTGATAGTTTCATTTTACATTATGACAAATAGCTACTATAAAATGAGAAAGACTTTTTGAAAATTTTTATTATATTAAATACACTTTAATGTGTATACTTATCTGTAAATCATTAGACCACCTATAAATAAAACTTGGTGCCTACTTGTAATTTAGATCTTGTAAAAATAAGGGTTGCAAACAATCCTCAGGAACCCATGGCCCACAGGTTAGTAATCACTGTTTTATTTCACAACCACATTTAAAAAATGTACAGAAAACTGAGTGATTTTCCCGAGGTCAAAAATTTAGATCATCAGTGGGAGAATCAAGACTGAAATTTGATTCAAAGGGCAAGGATATTAAGACTTCTCTTTCTGAATCAAAGAATAAAGTACTTTATTCTTTTTATCTTTAAATATCACTACTTAGCTTGCATTATATGTATGTGTGTGTGTGTATATATACACACACATATATAATATGTATTTCAAATATAGATATTTTAAAGATATATGCATATCATACATAGCTTATGGGAAAAATAAATATATAATGAGATATATATGAGATATGATATGTAAGTGTGTATATATACACACACACACACACATATATATATATATATATATATATATATATATATACACACACACACACTCCACAATTCAAAGTATCATTACCATTTTCCACTGAACAATGTCTAGGTACTCTGGTAACAAAATGGTTGCATGGATAAAACCTCAAACTTTAGAAAGTTTTCCTCTGCCTTGTGTGGGGACATTTTGAAAACTGAACTTACTCCAAAGAGGCAGCTACCATTGTCAATGTGTTTCAACATATTTCTTCTTCACTTTATTTTTCTGTCTAGTCGATAACATTAAAAACATTTTACCAAAAGTATAAGGAGGAACTAAAAATTTACACATGGGGGATTCTGGGTGGCTCAGTCAAGTAGGTTAGGTGTACGGTTCTTGATTTGGCTCAGGTCATGATCTCATGGTTTTGTGAGTTCAAGCCCCATGTTGGGCACTATGCACTGAGTGCATGGAGCCTCCTTGGGACTCTCCCTCTCTCCTTCTCTCTTTGCCTTTCCCCCACTCACATTCTCTGTCTCTCAAACTAAATAAACAAACTTAAACAAAATAATAACATGCACCCTCATCACAACCCCAAAGACATGAATAGGCAGCTAAGAAGGCAAAAGTGCCTTCCTCTGTAGCCTAAGTTTTATGCCAGTCTCTAAAATGGTGGTGAGTCACTACACTTTGGACAGATTTATTTGGGGGCCCCTCCAAACCTCAACCACTAGACACATCCTCAAATTCAGCTACCACGTCTCTGGCCTCTTCTTAGAGAAAAGAAATGCCTCAGCCCAAAATAGGTATTTTTTTTTCTTCCTAGTATTTACTGTCAGAGCACCTACACGCTGATAAAACAGAACTATGATATATAATTTACTTCTGTAATATAAATGATTACCCAAATGGGCTAGCTAGGATTTTTTTCCCTCCTTCCAAAATGAAAATCAACATCTTGCCCCAATATTTTTAGCTCCACTTTCCTATTTGGAACCAATTTTGCAAATGTGCACATCATCATAGTCATTTACTTCAGCCATTTGGTGAGCTGCATTAATTTCTGCAGCTTCTTTTAAAAGATAAACCACATGTAATGGCCATGCTAAATATTATAAAGCCTTCAGACATCTGAAGGACAGCATGGTAAGTCTCCAGTAGATTGAAGAGGACATTCATGTCCCATTTATAAAGATTCCTAATGCATTCTTCATTATCATTCCAGTCACTCATTGAGTTCCATTATAACTTATATTGATTCTATTTCCAGAGAGAGCGTAGGGATGAGACAAAGAAGTAATTAAGTAGTTTTTCAAAGGATAACCACTGCCACCTAAAATCATTAAAGGAAAATAAAATACCTACCATCCTCTACCATATCAGAACGAATTCATAACTGCTTAAAGAGTCAACTTTCTGAAACATTAAAATCTAAAAAATTTGGAGAATTTGGAAACATAGCTAACTGAAACTGACTGGTTTTATGAAAGCCTGTGGATAGTCATGATTTGGTGTGAATTCACATCTGTCTTGGTTATCAGCTATGTTCCTGAATAGCTGCAGCTCTGTGCCACATCCTTGAAAATGTGTGCTTTAAAAATTAATGTCCTATATAAATACTATATGCACTTTGGGCATATTCCTATGTTAGGGCATTGCTTTGTGGAAAACAGATGTTAGTTTTAAAGCAATCAAATAAGGTCAATGCAGGGGGCCAGAAGAAAATAGCTCTGCCTAGAAGAAATGGTGAGATGGGCAGTATCTGTTTTAAATAGAAAATTTAAATATGACCTTTGCCTCTAGTACTTTAATTCAAGTAATTGATGTGCTATGCATATGGCAATGAAATGTATAAACAGGAGCAGTAAAAATTTACAAGCTGTTAAAAATGTGTGTAGTCAGATAAGTTAAAAATTATCCATCCTTTGTAGTTCTACAAGAAAACCTACCTGACCCAGAAGCAAACAGGCTCAAAGGAAGTCATATATGATCCTTAGCAAATTAAGTATGATTGGTTATCTATAAGTGGTGGGTTGAGGTATTTCCCATAAATGTGAGTAGTAATTTACAAAACTGATAACATACTGGGTTTTTTTTTGTTTGTTTCTTTTTTTCTTTTTTCTTTTTCTTTCTTTTCTTTTTTTTTTTTTTTTTTTTACGAAAGAGGATGGTGGGTCTCTTTATCTAATCAGGATTGAAGGCAAACTTAGTGTTCAATCAAGCTATTCATGCTTTAATCCCAAGGATATTTTAACTGAAAAGAATCTCTTAGGTGATTGGTTCAGTGATTTTTAAACGATATTTTTGAATGTGCGTCAGAGGCCCTGGGGGCAAGAACAGGGAAGTGCAGGTAGTTTCCCACACTATCACTCAAACCAGAGCAGTCACCCCAACAGCAGGCTTCTGTACAAGATAATAAAGAAAAAATGCTGATGCTGAAAACAAGTTTGAAAATCCATTTTTATTATCTTACAGATGAAATCTTTCGGTTCTGGGGGAAAGAGTTTGCTCAGGCCTATTAAGTTATTAGAAATAGGATCAGAAACTGAATCCAATCCTAGGTCACACAGATAACTGAGATATTTGAAGATATACATGTGACCCTTCATGGTCTGACGATCTTCATTTGTAGGATATAGTGACTCCCACCCAAATCCTCCCATTACTCAGTGTTCTTCATTTTATTTAAAATTTTGTTCTTTGAGTAATTTTAATCTCATATTGTTACAGAAAAGATTGAATTCTGCCTGATAAATTTACATTCACAATTTATGTGGTTAATTTCACAAATTTTGGCAATTCTGGCACATTTCCAGACTTAATCTCTCTCTCTCCCTGTCTCCCCTTCTGTCTCTCTCTCTCTCTCTCTCACACACACACACACACACACACACTCACACACTTTATAATTTCATAACTCTCCCATGCTGCTTTCAAATTATGATGATAGCATACTAATCTGAATAAGAAATTAATATACTGCAAAGTTGGAGAGTATGGGCACTTACATGGAAAGCATTTGCACACTTTCTCCTTAGAGGCCCCTGAGAATGACCTAAAATACCTTAAGGAAATCACCCTGCTCCAGGATCCTACCCCAGTCTTGAAGTGTCAAAATATTATATCAATTTTATGTCTGTCTTTCCAGTATGGGCTCATATTAACCAAACTCAAATGAAAAATAATTTTTCTGGAGTTTAAACAATGGAATCTACATAGCCAGCCTGTATTTCTATCATGCAAACTCACCAAGCAGTGTAGACTTCTCCTAAGCCTAATAATAATCAGTTTGCCATCTTATTAATTGAAATCAGGCAAAACAAACTGGCTTGCAGGCAGACTCAAATATTTTTGTATTCTATGAAACATGGCTACAAAGTGGACACTCTGCAGATGCAGGCCTATGAGTCTTCTTTCATATCTTTCTTGTTACCTTTTCATGGAATTTCCTCTACGTATTCATCTTGTCTGTACAATAGTGCAGTGGCAAGGATTGCATCAAGTCCGGTCCTCAGCCACAGACCTCACAGTACCTCAATAAGCGTGTACTCAGTCCATGTCACTAAATGAGGCAGTGGTAGAAAAATTGATCTGAAAGCTAGAATGGTTAAAAATAAATGGGGTGTCAGATTGAGTGACAGAAGGGTGAGAGACTGAAAATTCATTGTGCTTATCATGCATTCCAGGACATAACTAAGAATTTTTGAATCTTGGGCAAAAAATTATTCTTCAGTCATGTTTACTTCATATCCGCGGACAAAATCTAGATCACAGGAGTACTGTGGCATTTTAAGGTTGGGGTATGTGCTGAGTATTTTCTTCCTGTACCTCCATATCTGTTCTGTGCTATACGGTGCCAAGGCGTTGGGGAGCACAAGCAGCAGATTGGAGGAAGGGAGAGGAATGAGGCTGTTGTATTTATTCCTGAGCTCTGTTGGGGTAGGAGCATGGACTGGCTGTGTCTCATTGCCAAAGGTCTCATTTCCTGTCAGGGCACCCTCTCTCTACACACATTTGTCTGTTTCCAGGTTCTGGCAAATACACTCTTTGTTCCTATTTAGGGGGAACGTCACCCTTCCCTTACCAGCTTGCTGGGTACTTCACTATTCCCTGTTGTTCTCTATTACCTGCACACACCTTTACAAATAGATTGTTTTAAAACGCTTTTCAAAGAACTCAGTTCCTGTATGCCATCAGTGACCTGCTGGGACCACAACCCATTGTGGGATCAGGAAATAATTGCATAAAATGTCTTACATGTAGAAAATGGTCTTTACAACTCTGGCCGTTTCCTTAGTATGGCCCGTCAGATATTCAAGTTTTGGGGAATTGTTTTGTATAGTATTTTGTACTTTTGGAAACTGTGACCCATTTTCCCACTACTGAACTTTGAAATTTGGAGAAATGGGACATACTGGGTATGAATTATAAATTTGTTAGGGATAATATCCAGGGCATTACTTTAAAATATAACAACTCAGGCCTGGAAATATCTGACAAAGGATGAGGATGTCTTGGTAAAGGATTACAATAAAAAGTAACTTTTTCATTTAAAAAATAAAAAAGGGGCACCTGGGTGGCCCCATCAGTTAAGCATCCAATTCTTGATTGTGACTCAGGTCATGATTTCACAGTTCGTGAGTTGGAGCCCCACTTCAGTCTCTGTGCCAAGAGTATGGAACCTGTTGGGGATTCTCTCTCTTTCCCTCTTTCTCTGCCCCTCCCCCACTCTCTCTCTCAAAATAAATAAACATTTAAAAAAGTAACTTTTTTGCTCAGTTACCTCACAATATCCCCTAAAACTGAAATAGTCTTTTGTTCACTAAAGATCCCCCCACAAAGGCTTAGGAGAAGTTGAAATTTTATATCTAGCACAAAAACTGCCTGGTTATGTTTTCCTATGGACCATAATTAAACTTTGGTATATTCAGAAATTAATGCAATCCTTAATGCCATTTTATTTATGTTTTTGTAATAATTAAGTACATAAACATTAGATACTACCACAAATCAATTAGACCTATTGTACATGGTTGTGTTTTAAGAAGTTTCTAAAATTAAATATTATTTGGTGCTATATTAAAATAGAGTAAAATTGGGTATTGTTTCTTTAGAGAAAGCTTTGGCTTTTTCTAGTCTCTCCAAGGCAAATTGGCATCAAGTTGCAAATTGGGTTGTGTTTTACAACAGGGGCCTACTATTGTCCCAAATTCTGGCATACGTTCTGAAAAAGAATTTTTGCCACTCTGGCAACAATTGAAATCTAGGGAGTAAAAGAACACTTGCTTAGAATGCTGAAATTACTAATCCTGCAATCTCAGCACCAGAGAACTGTCTACAATAGAGCAATCTGATGTTTCATTTGTTCCCCCCCTCCCCCCACCCTGCCCCAGTATGGAAAGAAGGAAGAGAAATCTAAGTACATGCAGTGGAATAAAAATGGAATAAAAGCAGATGGAAAATTTCAAAAGGTTAAATAATAGAATCCAAAGTGTGTAGTTTAAACAAATTATGGAAATAATAGGACTGTTACATTCAGTAGGAATAAAACCTTACCCTTCTAACAGCCTAGGGCATAGATTCCACAGTGAAGAATGATCTATTTTTTTTTAACAGAAAAGAAGAGAGTTTGGTTTTCAAAAATGAAAAGAAAATCACTGTAAATACAAGTAAACAAGGTCATTTAGAGAAAAAATCCTGTATTTCACTCTGTTATGTATTATATGTGGAACTTTATCAACTCTTGGATCACATATACAATGAAATAAAGACAAACCCAATTATAAGATTCTTATGAAAAGCTATACATTGAAAAAATAGCTTCTTGGGAAAGCTCAAAGCTTTTTCCCTAACTAAACTCTTTACTGAACCTCCCTCTTTTCTTCTCCAAGCGGAGGGAAAGGAAGGAAGGGAGGAAGGGGTGTGTGTACACACACACACACACACACACACACACACACACACGTTCACCCATTCATACCCATTCACTTATTCATTCCGTTCTCCTCCCTCTCTCAACTGGCATCTGATCCCAAGAGCTATTACCCTGACCTGAAAGGGCCTGAAGCAGAGGACCCAAGCTAGTTCCCACCATACACTGCCAACACACAGGTTGTCCTGGCACTACTGCCCTTTCCTCACACTGGAGAGGAACAATCTAAAATTCAGATGTAGGCTTTGTGCTGGAAGTATCCAAGGCAAACCTAAGCTCAGGTAACCCAAATTTAGCCCTTGTAGGTAATCTCTCTGTGGAGTTTGAGCATCTCAGTAGGGATTGGTTTTGAAGATTAGGGCCAAAGCCTTCGTGGAAGATAGTGTTACATTGCCACATTATAGAAAGTTCCATATAGATCCTCAGGGCTTTTGGATATGGTAGTCTCTCCTGTCTTCACACAATCTGAATATTGCTGTGTCCCCTGGCAAAATACGAAAACACTCTCATTTGATTTCTTAGGAGTTATGAAGTCTTCTCTTTGATGAAATGACAGTTTTGGAGAAAAGAAAAAACAATTCCCTGGTATGGCTTAACAGCAGGTATGACTAGAATGAGCAAATGCGAATGGCCTGTGCTGTTTCCTGGGCAGAGGTTTTGCTAGATAACAGTTACTATGTCAGTTAGCGAGATTTTGTTATCAGAAAGACGTTGAAGTGATACAACAAGGTTCTTCCACTCACTTATTGTTTTTATCACAATAGAATTGCTAATAATGATGTGGCCATTGTCTAGTTCAATGTAGTATAATACAAGCCCATCAAAAGGCCATTCTTTTCCTTGTATTTGACAAAGGTGAAAGGTGGTGCCCTCTCACATTCAAAAACAAAACAATAAAGGTTATTAAATATTTGCCATTGTTTGCATTCAAAACTTTCTAGGGAAAATTAATTTTGGCTGTAACTTTATCTATTTCATTTTCCATCTCACACCTTGCAACAAACACAAAAATGTTTAGGCTCTCCTCCTGCTGAACTAATTTCTTTATCCACTGCACTTTTGCTCAGAAAAAAGATTAAATCACGTTTTCAAAGTGATGTGGCCCACTGTGAAATTTGTTCTCCTGCCATTTCTAAAAAATGTATGCCACAGAAAACCTTCTGCCAGGCTTACAGCTAATTCAGAAAATAACTATCCTGACACTACAATTCTTGCCTGTGAAAATGAAACGGATAAAAAGGATTGGGTCTTAATGCACACTTAAATGCATTAGCAGCACTAGTAAAACCTGACAGAATTTAAAATATATTACGTCTGAAATACATTCACGATGAAAACTTCTCACACTGATTCTATTCTAAGCAACATAGAAAAGCAACTGAATAGTGAATAATGAATTTGAGGAACAAAATCAACATGAAGAACCCTCAAGGTTTCACATTCAACATCCAAGACAAAACAAACTGCATTGTAAATAAAAATAATTTGGTACTGTGAATTTCTATGCATAGTTCTAGGAATAGAAAATAATCTAGCTTACTTTTAAGATCGTTGAAAATATACAAATATTATTATCCAGAAAAAAATAGTTACAAAGAGAAAAAATACTTAAGTAATGTGACTGAAAATATTTGTCTTTATTGAAAGAGAGCAATGTCAGAATATATCCATTTTCTTCAATATGGCTTGAAGGAGCAAGGCTTTCCTTGCCTAAGAAATGAGATATCTACAATTAACTTGGACAAAGAATGTATGATTTTTAATCCTGTAAAGTACTCTAAATTCTAATATTCTAAAGATGACTCAATTTTACTCATGGGAACATTTTGAGAATGGGGGATCAGAAATGTGGTAAGATTTGTTTTAAATCAGCAATCAGAATGGCAAAGCCAACATCCCATATGCTCATTCTGGCAACTCTGATTGCAAAGGCAGAGCCATAGACCCTTGAACAAAATTCAGGAGAAAATCTACTGGTTGTTCGATACCTTTAGCATCAGTCCTCTTGAACACTTTCCCTTGACACTCTTGGTCTTGACTTTCCTTCAATTATTTGCATCTACTTCTCCTTCTTGGTTTCTTACAAATAATGTTCTGTTGTTGTTCATCCAGCTCTTAAATTTTAGCATCCTTTAGAGGTCTATTCTTTGCCTTGTTCATAATAATGTGAAATTATTTATGCATTTGCCCATTTGATTATGGCTATTTATTTATTTATTTTTTAATTTTTTTTAACATTTATTTATTTTTGAGACAGAGAGAGACAGAGCATGAACGGGGGAGTGTCAGAGAGAGGGAGACACAGAATCCGAAACAGGCTCCAGGCTCCAAGCTGTCAGCACAGAGCCCCACGCAGGGCTTGAACTCATGGACAGTGAGATCATGACCTGAGCCGAAGTCGGCCGCTCAACCGACTGAGCCACCCAGGTGCCCCTGATTGTGGCTATTTAATATGTAAGCTTCACCAGAGTAGGAACGTGGTTTCTGTTTCCACTTTATATCCCAGGTACCAAAGACAGTGCTTGGCATTTTCTGCTGATTCTTTTCCAGGCATTAATATGCTGCTGACCTCATAATCTGCATCTTCATTTTAATCCTCTGTCTAGAACTTTAGATCCATGTATCAGTTGAATATCTCTACCTGGGAATCTTATATTTGTTTTTTGTTTGTTTGCTTGTTTGTTTGCTTTTAATGTTTATTTATTTTGGGGGAGGGCAGAGAGAGAGGGAGAAAGAGAATCCTGAGCAGGCTCCATATCATTAGCATGGGAGCCCGACATGGGGCTTGATCTCATGAACTATGAGATCATGACCTGAGCTGAAATCAACAGTCAGATGCCCAAACAACTGAGCTGCTCAGGCACCTCAATCTTATATTTGTTTTAAACATACCACATCCAAAGAGAATGTATTATATTCCACAGTTAGCTCCTCTTTCAATCTTTTGCCTCAAAATCTTCTCTTTTTCCTATATTTCCTTTGATTTCAACATCTTCCATATCACATAGGCCATAAACTGGAAGTTATTGTAAACTCATTTCATGTATTTCTCCTACAATCAGTTGGTTGCTAAATTATCTTCATTCTGTTATCTAAATCTCTCTCAAAACTCTAATAACTCCTTCAGCTACATTGCCACCACCATAGGTCAATCCCTTACCTGAATTATAGTTTTTACATAAGCTTTCTGCCTCCATCCTTCCTTCTATCCATTATCCACAGTGTTGCTTGAGTGATCTTACCTATTCCTATCTTCCTTATATCTGACCTTGAGAGCTTAGTATCATATCTTTGGTGGAAAAGGATTCACATTCCTCTCTACCCCACCTACCTGACCACTCCATTGTGATCACACTACCTACACCAGGCTACACATCAAACTGCACTATTCACATTTTTACCTGTTTTTACCTCAGAAATCTGAAATTGTATGGCAACCAGTATACTCAAAATATTAAGAAAGACATTCACCTCCAAGAGACGGCACAAACACTTGTTTATAGTAGGGAGGCAACATCATATAAGTTGGGAAAAATTTCAGGTAAAATTTTAAACAAATGGCTAAAGGCCAAACAAACACTAGTTTAAGATTATAGGACCACTAGGAACCAGAGACACAAGAAGAATTTGCACCTACTCTCAGGCTTACAAGAAAGATTAGAGGTAAGGTTAAAATCCTATCTTTATGGTTCAGACCTAGAGGAGAGGAATGGCAGCCATTGCAAAACATGAAGCCTTTTGTGTAATGTCCCCTAAAAAACAAATGTCTTAAGCAACTTAGGACAAGGCACCAAACCTTGTTGCCTTCAGAGTACAGGTAATCATTGCACCTAGAAGACAATAAAACCCCATACTCCAGCCAGATTGGTAAAAATATGTTCCAGGTTCAAATTTATTAAATATCTTCTACTTCTGGAGAGGGGCAGGATTACTGGGAATGACCTATCTCCTAAACAAGGAATCCAGCCTAACACTTAGGCAGAACCAGAAAAACATAGAACACCTTCCTTTAACTTGCTCTCCTTAACTACACTAGGAAGCACTGAATGACAACTAACAGCAATATGCTACTGGAAGAAGATTGAAGCAAGGAGAGAGACCTTCTCTGAGATATAGGCACAAAGGGAAAATATAAAGTTGAGGATGCAGATAATCCCTGCCCCTACCCTACCCTACCCTAAAGACAAGATATTAGAAGAATTTGAAGGATGTGGTGTTCTGAGGGTAACCACAGAATCAAATAAACAAAAAAGTAAATCCAATCTAACTTCTGACTAGATAGACTAAATCTCCCTCACCAAGACCTAGAAAAAGACAAGGTGAGTCTATTGCATTGAAAGATACTAATTATCTCAGTTTCTACTGTTCTACAAAATATTTCTAGCTTTCATCAAAAAATCCAGAGGGACACAAAAAAAATATGGAAAAAAATATCACTGTGAAGATACCAATCAATCAATAGGATCAGATTCAGATAGTACATGTGTTTTAGGACTAGCAAATAGGGAATCAGTATGTTTAATATGTTAAAGGCCCTAATGGAAGAAGAGGACAAGAATGATCAGATAGGAAACTCGAGTAGAGAGATGGAAACTATAAAAAAAATCAAATTAAAATGCTACAAATTAGGGATGGCTAGGTGACTCTTTCAGTTAAGTGTCCAACTTTTGATTTTGGCTCAGGTCATTATCTCACATTAGTGAGATGAAGCCCCATGTTGGGCTTTATGTTGGACGTAGAGCCTGCTTGAGATTCTCTGTCCCTCTCTCTCTGCCCATTCTAGTTTTGAATGTGCATGAATTTTCTCTTTCTCTAAAAATTTTAAATGCTGAAACTTAAAAACATGATAACAGAGATAACACCTCTGAAAAGCATATCAGAGCTCTCAATCCAACTAAGCAAAGAATCAGTGAACTTGAAAATTGATGATCAGAAATTGTCAAGTTGAAACACAAATGAGAGAGAGTATAAAAATACAGAATAGGGCATCCAACAACTATGGGATGATGAAATAATCTATCAAACATATAATTTAAATGCCAGAAGGAGAAGGGAAAGAAGGAAAGGAAGATGAAATATTTGAAGAGATATGAACAAGAATTTTGAAAAAAAGACACAAAACCACAGATCCAAGAAACTCAATGAATACCAAATAAACTTACACACACACACACACACACACCATATTCACTGCTGAAAAACAAAATAAACTTTAAAATCTTGAAAACAACCAGAAAAAGTAGACATATTACATACAAAATAACAAAGATTAGAATTACAGCATATTTATATCAGAAATTATGTATGTCAAATCCAAATCAGAAAGGAAGCAGTAAAATTTGTTTGCATATGACAAAATATTATATATAGAAACCCTAAAGATTCTGCCAAAAAATTTTTGAAACTAATGAATAACTTCAGTGAAGTTGCAGGATGAAAAACCAACATACAGAATCAGTTGTTTCTCAACAAGATACTAGCCAACTGAAACCAACAACACATTAAAAGAATTATTCACCACAATCAAGTGGGATTTATTCCTTGGCTGCAGGGCTGGTTCAATATCTGCAATCAACGTGATACATCACATTAATAAAAGAAATGGTAAGAACAACATGATCCTCTCAATAGATTCAGAAAGATCATTTGATAAAATACAGCATCCTTTCTTGATAAAAGCCCTCAAGAAAGTAGGGATAGAAGGAACATACCTCAAGATCATAAAGTCCATATATGAAACACTCACAGCTAATATCATCATCAGTGGGGAAAAACTGAAAGCCTTCCCCTGAGGATCAGGAAGACAGCAAGGATGTCCACTCTCACCACTGTTGCTCAGCATAGTGTTGGAAGTCCTAGCCTTAGCAATCAGACAACAAAAAGAAATAAGAGGCATTCAAATCAGCAAGGAAGAAGTCAAACTTTAACTCTTTGCAGACATAATAATCTATGTGGAAAACCCATAAGACTCCACGAGAAACTGCTAGAATTGATACATGAATTCAGCAAATTTGTATTATATAGAATCAATGTACAGATGTTAGTTGCATTTCTATACACCAATAATGAAGCAGCAGAAAGAGAAATTGACTTGATCCCATTTACAATTGCAGCAAAAACTGTAAATACCTACAAATAAACATAACCAGAGAGGTAACAGATTTATATGCTGCAAAAGATAGAAAGTGTATGAAAGAAATTGAACACACAAAGATGTGGAAAAACATCCCATGCTCATGGGAAGAACAAATATCATTAAAATGTTGATACTACCTGAAGCAATCTACACATTCAGTGCAATCCCTATCAAAGGTAACACCAGTCTTCTTCCCAGAGCTAAAAACGTTCTAAAATTTGTATGGAACCAGAAAAGACCCCAAATACCCAAAGAAAACCAGAGCTGGAGGCGTCACAATTCCAGACTTCAAGCTTTATTACAAACCTGTAGTCATCAAGACAGTATGGTACTGGCACTCATACACACACACACACACACAAACTGGCACACAGATCAATGGAACAGAATATAGAACCCAGGAATAGACCCACAAACGTATGTCCAACTAATCTTTGACAAAGCAGGAAATAATATCCAATGAAAAAAGACAGTCTCTTCAGCAAATGGTGTTGGGAAAACTGGATAGCAACATGCAGAAGAATGAACCTGGACCATTGTCTTATACCATACACAATAATAAACTCAAAATGGATGAAATACCTAAATGTAAGAACAGGAAATCATCAAAATCCTAGAGGAGAAAATAGGGAACAACCTCTTTGACCTCAGCTGAAGCAACTTCTTACTAGACATGTCTCCAGAGCCAAGGGAAACAAGGGCAAAAATGAACTATTGGGACCTCATCAAGATAAAAAGCTTCTGGGGGCGCCTGGGTGGCACAGTCGGTTAAGCGTCCGACTTCAGCCAGGTCACGATCTCGCGGTCCGTGAGTTCGAGCCCCGCGTCGGGCTCTGGGCTGATGGCTCAGAGCCTGTTTCCGATTCTGTGTCTCCCTCTCTCTCTGCCCCTCCCTCGTTCATGCTCTGTCTCTCTCTGTCCCAAAAATAAATAAACGTTGAAAAAAAAATTAAAAAAAAAAAGATAAAAAGCTTCTGCACAGAGAAGGAAACAATCAACAAAACTAAAAGGCAACCAGCATAATGGGAGAAGATACTTGCAAATGACATGTTGAATAAAGGGTTAGTATCCAAAATCTATAAAGAACTTATCAAATGCAACACCTAAAAAACAAATAATCCAGTGAAGAAATGGGCAAAAGACATGAACAGAAATTTTTCCAAAGAAGACTTTCAGATGGCTAATAGACACATAAAAAGATGCTCAACATCACTCATCAGGGAAATACAAATAAAAACCACAATGAGATACGGCCTCACACCTGTCAGAATGGCTAAAACTAACTCAGGAAACAATAGATGTTGGCAAGGATGCAGAGAAAGAGGATCTCTTTTGCACTGCTGCTGGGAATGCAAACTGATGCAGTCACTCTGGAAAACAGTGTGGAGGGTCCTCAAAAAGTTAGAATTACCCTATGACCAACAATTGCACTACTAGGTTTTTATCCAAAGGATACAAAAATACTGATTTGAAGGGGCACAGTCACCCTAACGTTTATAGCAGCACTATCAACAATAGCCCAGTTATGGAAAGAGCCCAAATGTCCATCGACTGAAGAATGGATACAGAAGATGTGGTATACACACACACACACACACACACACACAGTGGAATATTACTTGACAATAAAAAAGAATGAAATCTTACCATTTGCAACAATGTGGGTGGAACTAGAGTGTATTATGCTAAGCAAATTAAGTCAGTCAGTGAAAGATAAATATCATGATTTCACTCACACGTAGAATTTGAGAAGCAAAACAGATGAACATAGGGGAAGGGAAGGAAAAATAAGATAAAAAGAGAAAGGAAGGCAAGCCATTGGAGACTCTTAAATACAGAGAACAAACTGAGGGTTGCTGGTGAGGTGTTGGGTAGGGAGATGGGCTAAATGGGTGATGGTCATCAAGGAGGACACTTGTTCAGATGAGCATTGGGTATTATATGTAAGTGATGAATCACTAAATTCTCCTAAAATCATTATTACACTGTATGTTAACTAACTTGGATTTAAATTAATTTTTTTAAAAAATCAGTTGTGTCTCTATACATAAACAAACTGTTCAAAAAAGATTTTTTAAAAATGTTAATTATAATAAATAATAAACTACTAAGGAAAAATGTAACCAAGGAATTAAAAGATATGTACCCTGAAAACTACAAAACATTAATGAAAGAAAATGAAGACAAAAATAAATTGAGAGATATCCCATGTTTGTGGATTGCAATAATTAAGATTGTTAAAATATTCATTCTACCCAAAGCAATGTACAAACTCAGTGTAAATCCATCAGAATTCCAGTGACATTTTTCTCAGAAGAGAAATAACAATTCTAAAATTTATACAGAACCACACACACACAAAAGAATAAGCAAAGCAGTCTTAAGCAAAAAGAACAAAACTGGAAGCATCATACTTCCTGACTTGAAATTATATTACAAGTGTATACTAATCAAAACAGTATGGTACTAGCATAAAAACAGATACATAGATCAATAGATTAAATAACTCAGAATGTAGCATGTGCAAGTATGTTTTAGTAATTTTTGACAAAAGTTTCACAAATATACAATGAAGAAAGGATAGTTTCTTCAATAAATGGTGTTGGCAAAACTAGGTATCCAGAAAAGAATGATAATAGATTCTTATCTTACATCATACACAAAAAATCAACTCAAAATGCATTGAAGACTTAACCATAGACCCAAAACTCTATAACTCCTAGAAGAAAGCATAGGGTATAAGCTCCTTGAAATTGATCTTGGCACTTATCTTTCTGGGTTTGATACCAAAAGTACAAGCAACAAAAGCAAAAATGTACAAGTAAAACTGTCAAACTAGAAAATTTCTGCACAGCGAAGTAATTAATCAACAGAATGCAAAGGCAACCTATGAAATAGGGAAAAGAATATTTGCAAACCATTTATCTCTGTATATCTGATAAAGGATAAATATCCAAAATTTATGAGAAACTTCTACAACTCAATAGCAAAAAACCAAATATCCTGATTAAGAAATGAGTATGGCACCTAAATAGACATTTTTCTAAAGAAGCCAACCGATAGAGGAAGAGATACAACGGCCAACCGATAGAGGAAGAGATGCTCAACATCACTAATCATCAGGGAAATGCAAATCAAAAGTACAGTGATCTCTACCTCTTAACTGTTAGGATAACAATTATCAAAAAGTCCAAACATAAGTGTTAGTGAGTAGTGTGTATGATCAGGAAAAGGAACACTTGTGCACTGTTGAAGGCAATGTGAATTGGTATAACCATTATGGTAAGCAGTATGGAAGTTCCTCAAAAAAATTAAAGGAGTACCATATGATCCAGCAATCCCACTTCTGGACATATATATCCAAAGGAAATAAAATCACTCTCGAAGAGTTATCTGCATTCTCATGTTCATTATAGCATTATTCATAATAGTTAAGATTTAGGAATAACCCAGATGTCCCTTGACAAATGAACAGATAAAGAAAATGTGATGCACTTGCACACACACATACAATGGAATATATTAATCAGTCTTAAAAAGAAGGAAATCCTGCCATTTGTGACAAAATGAATGAACCTGGAGGGCACTATGCTTAGTGACATTAGCCAGACAGAGAAAGACAGATTTAGCATTATCTCACTTATATGTGGAATCTAAAAAGAAAAAAAAACCCTCAAATTCATAGTAACAGAGAGCAGAATAGTTGGTTTCCAGAGGCTGGGAGGTAGGAGGGAAAGGCCGATATTAACCAAAAAGTACAACCTTTCAGTTATAAGATGAAAAAATTTTGGAGTCTTAATGCATAGCACAATGAGTTCAGTTACTAGTAATGTTGACTTGAAATTTTCTAATAAAGTAAATCTCAAGTGTCCTTACCTCTTCACCAAAAAAGGTGATAGTCATATCAATTAGTTTGTGGAATTATTTCACAAAGTATACATATATTGAAACATCACATTTTATATGTCAAATATACACACTTTTTATTTGTCAAAAATAAATTATACATGCCATAAAATGATGGATTGATATTATTAAAATGATGAAAGGAACCATAAAAGTTATTGACTAGTTCAATTAGTTTGTGGAATCATTTCACAAAGTATACATCTATTGAAACATCACATTTTATATGTCGAATATACACATTTTTTATTTATCAAAAATAAAAAATACTAAAAAGGAAATTATACATGCCAGAAAATTATGGATTTATATTATTAAAATGATGAAAGTAACCATAAATTTGTTGACAAAGAATTCTATACACTGCGGTGGTATCTTTCAATAATGAAGAAGAAGCAAACACTTTTTCAGTGAAACAAGAATAGGAAATTTATTTGTAGTTAAATTGCACTACAAAAAGTGTTAAAGGAGAATCATCAGGCAGAAGCAATTAAAAAAAATTTTTTTTTAATTTTTTTTTCTTTTTTTTTTTTTTTATTTTTTTCTGAAATTTATTGACAAATTGGTTTCCATACAACACCCAGTGCTCATCCCAAAAGGTGCCCTCCTCAATACCCATCACCTACCCTCCCCTCCCTCCCACCCCCCATCAACCCTCAGTTTGTTCTCAGTTTTTAACAGTCTCTTATGCTTTGGCGAGAGAGACAGAATTCAAAGCAAGCTTCAGGCTCCCAGCTGTCAGCAGAGATCTTGATGCAGGGCTCAAGCCCATGAACCATGAGATCATGGCCTGAGCCAAAGTCTGATGCTTGACCGACTGAGCCCCCAGGTGCCCCTAAAACAGCCCTTTTCAAAAAGAATTTCCTGTAACAAGGAAACTACTTTTTTTTTCTGTACTGTCAATAAAACTAGCCACATATGGCAAGTGTTACTAAGGAACTGAATTTTTAATTTAAATTTAAATTTAACTACATGTGGCTACTGGCTACTTTATTAGATTATGCAGCTCTAAATGATAACTTATTTTCTAAAGCAAAAAGAGTAGTGAGGCATTGAGTGTATAACATATAGTAAAGTAACGTATGACAACCATTAGCACAAATAAGTGGGAGAAATTGAAAAAATCATATTCTAAGCTTCACACAAAAACCTGTATGAAAATGTTCATCTCATAACTGACAAAAAGGAAAGGAAACACCCTAAATATCCCTTAGTGTGGGAATGAATAAGTAAATTGTACATTTATATTACAGAATAGTCCTGAGCAATAAAAAAGAATGAACTACTGACACAAACAGTAAGGGTAAGTCTCAAATACAATGTACTGAATGAAATAAACGAATGTCAAAGCCTCTACATATTATAGGCTTTCATTTGTATGACATTCTAGAGAAGATGAACTATATGCACAGAAAGAGATCTGTAGTTGGTAGGAGATGGAGGCGGGGACGGGGGGTAGAATTTGAATGCAAAGTGTCACAAAACTATACACTAAAAGTTAAATTTTACTGTATTTTAATTATACTCTAAAAAATGAAAAACCCTATTATACCCAAAGTAGTAAGATTTATAAAATGGAATAATCATTACATTTTCATTTTAACGTGTATTAATAAAATGCCTTTGGTGTCTAAGATATAGTTCATTTCCAAAAGAAATGATGGTTCTTCAAGAGCATGGTTTAAAATATTATTTTGCATTCCCAATTAAGTTACTCATCAACCCATTTAAGTTAATGATTCAAACACTCATTTTCTTTTTTATTTATTTATTTTTTTTAACGTTTATTTTTGAGACAGAGAGAGACAGAACGTGAACGGGGGAGGGTCAGAGAGAGAGAGAGGGAGACACAGAATCTGAAACAGGCTCCAGACTCTGAGCTGTCAGCACAGAGCCCGACGCAGGGCTTGAACTCACGAACCGCAAGATCATGACCTGAGCCGAAGTCGGACGCTTAACCGACTGAGCCACCCAGGCGCCCCTCAAACACTCATTTTCTCACTGATCTTTCTCCCAGTTGTCTGCATCTTTATATAGTGCCTTTATTTTCTCCAGTCTCTTCCCACTACCCTGAACCTGCTCCAGGGTAAAGGCACTTTTCAGCAGTCAGAAATTCATCCAGTTCTCCATGAGGAATGGCACAGAAGAGAAAATCCCATACAGCCACATCAAACTTAATGGGTCTTTTTTTTTTTTAATTTTTTTTAATGTTTATTTTTTTTGAGAGAGAGAGAGAGAGAGAGAGAGAGAGTGTGAGTGGGGGAGGGGCAGAGAGAGGGAGACACAGAATATGAAGCAGGCTATAGGCTCTGAGCTGTCAGCACAGAGCTGGACATGAGGCTCGAACCCACAAACTGTGAGATCATGACCTGAAGCGAAAGTCGGAGGCTTAACGGATTGAGCCACCCAGGCGCCCCATGAGGAGCCTTCTTTACCAAGGATGAAAATGTATGAGTGGTATGTTAAGCAGAAGTAACCCCTGAATCTAATGTAAGTAAAGACTCTGAAGAATTCTCATGTAGAGAAACTTCTTTTCTTTGGCTTGCCTCAGTTTCCCATAAATGTTTTCACTTTGAGATTTGTTTTTCAACCAGATTTTCTTTTCCTTAAGAAATTGTGGCATACTAAAGCATAAGAGACTCTTAAAAACAGAACAAACTGAGGGTTGATGGGGGGTGGGAGGGAGGAGAGGGTGGGTGATGGGTATTGAGGAGGGCACCTTTTGGGATGAGCACTGGGTGTTGTATGGAAAGCAATTTGACAATAAATTTCAAAAAAAATTAAAAAAAAAGAAATTGTGGCATACTATAGAAAATGCCTAAGTTGCGTTTTTTTCATAAATTATGTGAAGAAAGATAAAAACCTTCTACTGAGGGGGAAAAAGCTAGAAACTTGTCTCTTAGAGGCAGCAATTTTTTTCCTCTTTGTTCTACATAAAAGGTAAGGCAAGAAGAGCAGGAGGTGATGGAAGTTAATTCTCATGTTTTTTTCCCCTTATGGAGTATCTGTTCAGTAATCATCAATAGACTTTCACTTTATGCTAGCATTGAACAAAACAGAACGGTTTTTTTCCTTTATGGAGGTTAGAGTCTTGTAGGAAGCATTAAACAGGAGAAACAAATCAAAATTCCAAATGAATATGTACCACGAAGCTTTGTCAATACTACAGGAAGAGGGCTTAGCTCTTCTGGAGTATAAGCCAAGAATCTGGTACAGCCAGAATTCTGGAGTAGATGTACAGCCATCTCTTCAGGTTCAGAGACCCACAGAAAGAACAGAGGAATCCTAAGCATCCAAGAGAACAGGGCAGAAGGAAACCTGAGTTGCAGCATGGCTATTCCACAGGGGCACTTCTGAGAGTCATTATCTTATATATATATTTTTTATTAAAGGAAGTTCCTAATTTGTTCAAGCTCCTATGACAAAAATACCGTTGGTTGAGTGGCTTAAACAACAAACATTTATATCTCACAGTTCTGAAGTCTCGGAGGTTCGACACCAAAGTGACTATAGATTCAGTGTCTGGAAATGACTGTTTCCTCATTTATAAGCATCTGTCTTTTTGCTGGGTCCCCATATGGCAGAAGAGGTGAAAGAATTCTCTGGGTTCTCTTTATAAAGGCACTAATACAGGGCATCCAGGTGGCTCAGTGGGTTAAGTGCTGGGCTCTTGATTTCTGCTCAGGTCATGGTCTCACAGTTTGTGAGATTGAGCTCCCCCTCACCCCCTCCCTGTTTCCAGCTCTGCACTAACAGTGAGGAACCTGCTTGGGATTCTCTCTCTCCCTCTCTCACTGTCCCTCTCGTACTTGTGCACCTGAGCTCCTGCATGGGCTCTCAATCTCTCTCTCTCTCATTCTCTTTCTCATAAATAAATAAATTAATTAGTTAATTTTAAAAAACCAATGGCACTAATTCCATTCATGAGGGCTCCACCCTCATGACCTAATAACTTTCTAAAGACCCTATCTCCAAATACCATCACATTAGGGATTAGGTTTCAACATATGAGTTATGAAGGGACACATACCTTCAGTCTATAGCACAGGCATTAAGCCACTAACAATAGCAATGGATTTTTCAGAATTCTGCTCATAAATTATATTTAAATCTAGATGTTATGCAAAGGCTATGAAATGGAGAGAAAACATGGCTTATCTGCTGTGGTCTCCACCAGAGGAGGAACATATATGCACACTGTTCCCTTTTGCTGCTCCCGATTTGACTCCTCCCACAACTCTCTAGATCTTGTCACCTTTTGAAATCTCAGCCATTGCTACCTGGATTTTACTTTTTTACTGTCCTCCTTGAAGTTTCTGCTAGTTTGTTACCCTGTGACAGTGTTTTTCTAGCCACTGACAGTCTGCCTTAGAGAACTTCACATCCAGTCACATCTGTATATTCATCTGTACTCCATAAAACTCAGTGTCCCAGTTAACAGATAGGAGATCTCAGCCTCTCTCATGTTTAGAAACATCATGAAGATGTCTTTACTAACCTTCCTATGGCCTTGGCCAGAGGTTCTTCTGTTAGTCTGCTGCCTTCAAGGTATCCCACATGAGTACATAGAACAAAGTTGTTTTTTTTAAACCCATATCCCTTAAATATCAAGGGGAAATCTATAATAATATCCCCTTGACAGATCCATAAGAGTGAGATGAATAGCTTCCAACTCTTTTTTTTTTTTTTTTACCTCTCAGAAATCTGGTGTGTGTGTGTGTGTGTGTGTGTAAAGGAGGAAAAAGAATACCTTAAAAACATGTTCTGCCTGTTTGCATCTCTTTTGCTTTCTCACAGCTGGATGGTGCCTTTGGTGGCCCAGAAGTAAAAAAAAGCTGTCATCTCTGATCATAGGCCTATGAACTTACAACTCCCTCTGGAGTTAATTGAAGCCCAGGCCTCTAGAAATGAATGGGTGCAGGCACAGCAGAGAGGAACAAAATATGCCAGCTAGTATTTCAAGTGAATGAAAGAATTTTTGTAACCAGTATGTTAAACTAGCCCAACTGGTGGGATGCAATCACAAGGCAATTTAATTTTGCTTCCCTATTCTTTAACTTTGCTCAGTTGGACTAGTTTTGCCCCAGCAATGAAAAGTCTGCCATTTGCATATCTTTTGTAGTTACTTTTAAGATGTAAAGCTCTGAGATTATTTCAAGACACAAATCGTAATCTCAATTTGCTCCTTCAAATACCCAATCCCATATATGAGTAAATCTTCCAAAATCATTTAAAGTTACAGTTACTCCCCTGCCTTCAACTCAGGACTGCTGCAAGTGAGGGACAGTTAAGTTTCTGCTCTACTCCCCAGTTCTTCTTTCCCCAGTTTCCAACCCTTTGGGGCTTATAGGTTGAGGTGGTAGACTAGAAGAGACCAGCTAACTGCTCATCAAACCCATTTCTTCTTTTTGGGCATCCCACTTCATCTAAGTTGGGCCATGTGACTAATTTTCCCTGATGGTATGTGAGTGGAAGGAATAGATCACTAGCAATCTGCCATAGTTAAAATAGCAGTGTGTTAAGTGTACCTTCGTATGCTTTCTTTCATTATCTTCTGGCCAGACATAGAAAACCCAGTGCCTCTCCAAGGCAGAGTCAGTAAGTGAAAGCAGATTGATTTTCTCAATCACTAGATAGAAGGCTGTCCACCTAGCACTCAACACATCTATGATGGGAATGAACACTAAGCCATTATTTTATTAAGCTACTTGACCTGGGGATCATTTGTTATGGCAGCTAGGGCAACCAACCCTAATTAATACTGGAAGGGAGTAAAAATTTAAAAAAAGAAGGAATATTTATATTTGGCTGGAACAAATATGGTGGTTATAGAACATACACTTGGGTGCCGTCTTACACTTTTTACTGGCGGTTCTCTTAACTCAGATCATACATTATCCTCTTACTGATAATTTACTTCATCTACATCTTTTGGGAATCTGAGGGTTACATTTTTAGCTTTTCCCTTCTGATCCTAGCTTTAACATCTAAGATATGTTATTTTATATCTTATATCTATATGACTCTATACCATGCACGGCCCTCACCTGATCCACTGGAAACATTATCACATAGATAAATGTAGGCATTTAGAAAATTCATTTTTTCCCCCATGGGGATTCATATATTTAATCATAATTGTTCAGTCTATGGACTCTGATCTTCTATTCAGGAAAATTATCTTGTTATCCTCTAAATTATTGATTCTGTTCACCTTGAAAAATAAAGCAGTCATTTTACCAGAAAAAATGACTTTATTCTGGAATAACAGAGAATTACGTTTTGGGACATGCAAATATGGCAAAACTATAGGCAAGTCCCACAAATGAAGGAGAGGGACATCATTTTTATGAAGAAGAAGGAAGAAGCAGAGAAGGGAAGCCCATGGAGAAAAGCATGAGTCCAGGGTTTCTTGTTGACTGAGTTATAGGGGTAGTAGGTTTCTCATAGGAGATGCAATGTATATCTTTCCCTGTCTGTACCTCTAATTGATAATCCTTACTTGTGGATGATTCTTCCATTGGGGTCTGTAATTGGTAGTTTTTCCTGTAATTAATGTTGAGTGGTATGGCTCCTGCTCTACTCCCCACTTCTAGCCTCCCTACTGCATTTTAATGAGATTTCCCTTTCTTCATTTCCACAATTCTGTGATATTCAACTTGGCCCTGGCTTAATGGAAATTCTGGTATATAGATATCAAGACTTTTAGCTATATCTTTTACATTTCTCTTTTCTCATTTAATTATTCCTTTGACATCTTAGATAATTCCTCAAGTTAATTTACTAGTCTCTTTTTCAATAACATCCATTCTGTTCATTGTGTGTGTTTCTGGTTAATTTCAGCCATCATGCTTCATATTAAACTCTCTTGATACTTCATTTCCTCCTTTTTTCATGGCAACACAGTCTCTTCTAATGCAATAATCTCCTAAATTTTATTGAGAAAATGATTTTCAATTTTCTTGAAGTTTGCCCTGGTTTACTGCATTAATCCTGTCTTTTTGAGGGTCATTTGAACTCATTGTTCTATTGATCTCCTCCTTTCAGCTGATGATTCTTTTCAGTCTGATGATAAATATTTTATTGTCTGATTATACACCTACCTCAACATTATTGCCCTTATTGCATTTTTAAAATGGGCCCAAGGCATGTAGCTATTACCTTTTATTTCACTAGAAATATTTTAATTAATTCTCAGAATTGCCAAAGTCAAACTAATTTTTCACATGAAGAAAAAAAATTTTAAAGCCTAATTATGAAGAATGTGGATATTAAAGAGCACTCTCACCAGTCCCTGATTAAAATGCAATTGTAATTCTTTAATTGGAAAAAAATAGGTAGGCCACACAAAATAATTCTGGGTAAAGTGTCTCTGAATTTTCCCACTAGGAAAGTGCATGCTAAAAGTATGTTTTCTCTAATTATATATTAATGAAAAGATGTTCTGCTTCTCCTTCTCATGGTCCCTGTCCTTCTCCCTGTTGTTGTCTCATTTTCATAATGGTGTTAATCTTGAACAGGCAACTTCTGCTTAGTCATGAAGAAGACAGACCTGGGTATGATGTGGTATTGAGAGGAGATAGTAGGAAAAGTCCTTTTTTTCCCTTAGATAATAGAGAAGGCAAAACAGTACCTAACATAACTGCATTGTGCACTTATATATTTGGCTAAGAAGGTAGATTGTATAGTAAGTGTTTTTATCATATACACACATACAGTGTGAAGAAACTTTTAGAGATGATGGACATGTTTATTATTTTATTTGGTGATGGTTTCTTGCAGGTTTGCATATGTCCAAATGCATGAAATTATGTGTATTAAATATGTGTATTTTTTGTATATCAGTTGAAACTCAATAGAGCTGTGATAGATTAATGATAGACAAGCTTTGCAAAACTTAAAAAAAAAAAAAAAAAAAAAAAGGAGGCCAGATAGAAAAGTCCTGAAGCTCCTCTGTGCTACTGACTTTGTCCTCTGAGTGCACTCCAGGCAGGGCTTGATTTGACAGATAGAAAGTTTGGAGGAAGAGAGAAGCAACTGAAGAGTATGCTGAGATTTAGTAGATGGATGAGGCCAAATATATATTACATAGCAAAGAGAAATCTTGCATTCATACCAGATTAAATCCAAAGTGGAAATGACACTTTCAGTCAGCTGAGCTAAGGAGATCATATCATGGCATAGACTCAGAGTAAGATTTTTATTCTTCACAATAGAAAAATATTATGTATTAACTAGGAAAACGATAAATTATTTTAATGGATACTATACTATAATGAACTTACTTTTATGTTAATTTCAGCTGAAGATTCAGAACAGTAGAGACTACATTCTAAATGGAAGGTCATCAAGGATTTTTTAATGAAGTGAACAAAAACTCTAAAAAACCCTGAACAGAAATTTTGTAATTTTAATCTCTGACAACAAAGATCTAAAAGGATTAGGAGTTGGAGATTAAAGGAGAGGTACATTTCCTTGGAGAGATGCTCCTACGTCTCTCACCACATACAGAGGGTTGGAGGATTCCTTCTCCTGACCTCAAACCTAGTAGGAATGACTTCAGCTACATCACTGAGAGAGTTTGAACTATGTACCAGGGATTTGGAAAAGGTGGGCTGGTTCCTGGATTGAGCCCCAGAAATGTAAAGGGTCAGGAATTGCGACTGCTCAGCTACTCTGGTGGTGGCACATCGGGATCATCCTGAATTTCCAAGTTTTACCCTGACAAAGCTGTTTTCTGTGAACCATATGTGCACCGCATACTCAAGAATGTTACCATCAGATTGTTCTCATTCCTGTCTCAGAGTTTTACTTGGTGAGGTAAGAAAACTATGACAGAAAGGGACTAAAGAAAGAGTTACCAGAAACTAGCCAGAACAAATGAATTCATTTATGCCAAGAGAGCTGCAGACAATGAGAATGAGGGAAAACTGATCTTATCAGTCAGGATAAACGAGAAGAGTGGTTCTTACCCAAGGATGATTTTGTCCCTGAAGGGATATTTGACAATGTTGGAAGACACTTTTGGACAGGGAAGTGTGTGGGCAGTGCTACTGGCATCTAGTGGCCAGAGATCCGGTAAACATCCTACAATATACAAAACAGCCCCTCACAACAGGGGATTACCCAGCACAATATCATTAGCTCCAAGGTTGAACAACCCTGTGCTGGAGTATGCTGATGTAACAAATAATCCCTACATTTTAGTGGCCTATAACAAAGACTTATTTTTTACTTGTACTGTGTGTCCATTAAAAATTGGCTGTGGCTCTGCTCCATGTGTCTTGATGGCAGAGTTCAGCCTCCATCTGGAACACCAGCCAACAAGGCAAAGCAAAAAGAAACATGTTTAGCAATATACTGACTTTGAAAACTTCTGGTAGAAATAACAAACGTCTCCTTTATGTTTCATTGTCCAAAGCAAATCTCCTTGTCTATTAGTTACCTATTACTGCATAACAAAATACCCCAGCACTTAATGGCTCAAAACAATATACAATTATTATATACTAGCTTTTATGGGCCAATAATCAGTCATAGCATAGTTGATTCCCTTCTTTAGGATCTCTTAATAGCTGCAAAGTGTCAGGTAGGGCCACAGCATCTCAAATATCAAATGGGACTGGATCTGCTTTTGAGCTTACTCGGTGATTATGGGCAGGATTCAGTTCCTCATGGGCTGTTGGACTGAAGACCTCAGTTTCTTGCTGACTGGTGGTTAGGGGTTGCCCTCAGTTCCTTGCCAGATATCCCTCTTCTACCAGCACAAGCATGCATGAAGAGCCAAAGAAAGAATAATACCAGCAAGATAGAAGTTATAGTCTTTTATAACATGATAATGGAAGTGATGTCATATCACTTTTCTCTTATTTCAAGTAAGTCACAAGATCCAGCCCACAGTCAGGGGCTGGGGTGGGGGTGGGTGGGAAGGGAGGCAGGGGCAGAATTACACAATGCCACTTCAATGCTCCTGAGTTCAAAAGGGTGGGATTTTTAATCCTTTCAAGGAAAGAGTACCACATAGAGAAAACCTAATATATTGAGTACAGAGTGATACAATCTGCCTTTCCAAACATTTTCCTCTTTCTAATTCATCAGGCTCAAACTGGGGGAGGAGTGAAGTCCTACTTTTAAACCATGGTTTTGAGTTTGGGATTATTACATTGAACTGGATATATGAATTTCTGACTGAGAGAAAAACAACAACAACAACAACTCTATTTTATGACTCAGAGTGAACCAGAGGACATTATATTACCTAAGAACAATCAGAAGGGTTATAGAACCACACACAAATTTTACTCAGGGGAATGAAATGATATAAACCAGCTCCACACAATAAATTTAAAGAGACAGTGGAAGGCAAACATAAAGTTGCACCAAATCCCATAAGTCTACTTGTTCACTCCTTTGCTCAACAACTGTGAATTGATTACATATTACGTACCAGGCTTGCTCTAGGCATGAGAATACCCACATAAGTAAAACAGACAAGAATTCCTGTCCTCATAGGGCTTATGTTCAAATGGGCTTGGGGAAGATGATAGACCTTAGGTATAGTGTGGGTATATGGTATTTAACGTTTATTTATTTTTGGGACAGAGAGAGACAGAGCATGAACGGGGGAGGGTCAGAGAGAGAGGGAGACACAGAATCGGAAACAGGCTCCAGGCTCTGAGCCATCAGCCCAGAGCCTGACGCGGGGCTCGAACTCACGGACCGCGAGATAGTGACCTGGCTGAAGTCGGACGCTTAACCGACTGCGCCACCCAGGCGCCCCGGTATATGGTATTTAAATGGTGATAAGTCTTACAGAGATACATAAAAAAGGGAAAGAGCTGAAGAACACTGAGATTTTCAGAGATTAAGAAAGTCCCCACTAAAAAAAGATGAAACTATGAACCATGTGAATATATAAAAGAAGGTCATTCAATGTAATATATAGTCTTCAAAGGAGCCATTTTGAATGTCAACATGAAACACCATAATTATAAGTTCAGCAAGCAAGAGACTTCTTCATTTAAAAACACATTCACAGGGGTGCCTAGGTGGCTCAGTCAGTTAAGCATCTGACTTTGGCTCAAGTCATGATCTCACGGTACATGAGTTCGAGCCCTGCATCAGTCTCTGTGCTGACAGTTTGGAGTGTGGAGCCTGCTTCAGATTCTGTGTCTCTCTTTCTCTGCTCCTCCCCTGCTCACGCTCTGTCCTCTCAAAAATAAAATAAAATAAAATAAAATAAAATAAAATAAAATAAAATAAAATAAAATAAAATAAAATAAAATAAAACAAAACAAAACATTAAAAGCATTTATATAAAAAAGCACATTTACAGTTTGTTTGAAAACATTAGTTGATACCGTTTTCATGAGCAGTTATATAGAACGCTAATTCCTTTTTGCAGACCTTACCTTGACTTCAGAGTATGTGGACTTATGGTCAACGGTCTGACTCCTACACTTGAATCGCACAGATGGATGGAAACTAAATGTAAGATTTTCCTGCTATTTATAACTAGAAGCAATAAGTTTTTTAAAAAAGCATGGTTGGTTTTCTTTTGAGGGTCCCAGCTAGAAGAAGATATAATCCAGCTGGACTTCCTCTGAAAGAGTCAATTCTCTTAGAAGATGGGCAAGCTTCTCCCAGGTATGTTGGACAAGGTTTGCTTTTATAGGTGAGATCTCTCTGAGCTTAACTGGTGGCTGTGAGCTACCCTAAGCATAGTAGACCATACTAGACCATCCTCCATAGTAGCATGGTGGATCTGTGGCACATTGCTTTCTCCCTCTTCACCCCTCATATCTCACTGTTGCTTGAAAACTCTTTAAGATTTCCATTAGTGGAATGATGTGCTTTATTGTTTCTCCAGATGAGAACAGGAATTTTCTGTCTAAATTACCTGCCTTGACAGGAATTTGTGAAAGGGGAGATTCTAAACCCTATACTTTTTTTTTTCCTAGAACATGTTATATTGCTATATGAAAAGAGCCAGAAATGAAACAGATGTGCCATGTATCTCTATCTCCTTTTCTGTCTCTGTTTACATCTATATGAAGATTATAGAGAGAGAAATAGGCCAAATGTTTAACAGTTTTCACTTTGTATAGTAGCATAATATGCTTCTTTTTAAAAACCTATTTATACACTTAAATTTTCCTACTCTGGTCAAGCAATGCTTTTATACTAAGAAAAAAACACAATAATTTTTTTTTTTTAATTTAAGCAGCTGATAGAATCACAGCATGCAATTTATCTGGGTACTGTGAATCTAATAGAGGAGCTATTTTAAACTAAGGGGATACCAAGAAATCAGTGGCTTTTGAAGATTCACTTTAGAGTGTTGCCACTCATGCTTAATAAAAGTGTTTCTACCTAGCAAATTAACATACTATGCATTATGCACAATACAAATTTATTTGGGGACAATCATAAAACACTGCATTTTTATAGTGCTCTTAAATTTGCAAATTGCTTTGACATTTCATTTCACCTGATCATCCTAATGACCATATTAAAACAAAGGTTTTATTAACCCTGTTTGGATGAGGAAAAAGAAGCACAAGAATTGCATGATACACATTGACTGCAACATAGACTGCCAAGCCATTGCTTTCTCTACATGATAACATTGACTTTTATGCTTGGGTAGACCAGACAGTGGGATTGAAGGAGGCAAGATTCCCCACTAACTTAAGTAGGGTCTCATTCCTCAGTATATGCAACTCTTACTTTTATTTCAGTCCCATGGATCTCTTCTGGCTTTCAGATGTGATTTTCATGGTAGAAGTGTCATGCATAGTCGTCTCTCCCCTAAATAGGAAGTTAATAATGTTTTCATTCTGTGTATCTCATAAACTATTTTCTAGAAGAAAAAAATGTTGAACTCTGGCAACCTGATGAATTTCTTTGGTGATGTGTTACAAGTGTAAAGTGGAATAATTCTTGGCAATGGAAAGCTGAGAAATCCATTTATAACCATTAAGACTTAAATAAATGAAAAGCATGATTTCAACTAATTTCACTGTACTGATGGGACTGAAAAGTCAGTTAATACTAACTTTAGTATTGATTGTATAATTTAAATGCAAAAATTTTAAGGCTCTTGGGGCACCTGGGTTAACTTAATGGACCAGTCCAGTAAGCATCTGACTCTTGATTTGGGCTCAGGTCATGATCTGTCTGTAGTGAGATTGAGCCCAGTGTTGGGATCTGCACTGTGCTGGGCTTAGAGCCTGTTTAAGATTCTCTTTTCCTCTTTCTCTGCCCCTCCCCTACTCTCATGTGCATGTGTATGTTCTCCCTCTCTCTTAAAAAATAAATACATAAGAAATATTTTAAAACTCTTTAGTAGGAACTATACTGAGGAAAAGTATTTTATTAAATCATGCTTTCTATAGGTTGCATCATATATAGAAAGAATACATAGTTACCTGAAGCTGCTACTTAATTATGTAAATTAATAAGAGGAAAATATTATGAGCAAATAAATACACTAGTCATTTTTTTAAATTTTAGCCAAAAATTCTAAAATAGTTTAACAAATGTGCTAATATGTAACTATCTTAACTATTTAGAAATGTAACCAGTTTCTGTTTTCATGATCTGGTAATAGTAGATTTGATGATGAATATCAAATAAGCAAGACTGATAACAAGTCAAGGGGAAAGAAAGATTGGGAATATTCTATACATTGCAAAATAACTATCTTTAGCTGTTTTAATCATAAATAGGAGTGGCAGAAGCTCTTCTAAGACGAACTGTATCAATTCCTTCTTGTCTATATACGTGCTGATTTTCACAAAAGAAGTAGAGACTAATTTCATTAGCCTTGAATTAGAGATGTTCTGAGTGGTTTGCTTAATCAATAGAATAAAGTGGGCATTCTGGGACTACTGAGCCTAGCTCTTAAGAAATCTTGCAGCTTCTTCTCAGACCTCTTGAAGTACTCATTTAGAATGCTCCATCTGGGAACCCAGATGGCATGCTGGGAGATGCCTACGCCACCCACAGAGGCAATGTGCAAGTGTCTCATGGTCATCCCCAGCTGAGCTCTCAGCTTTCAGCTAGCATCATGTAAGATGGCCATCTTGGATGCAACCCACCTCAGCCTTTAATAACTCCAGCCTTGGCCATCACTCCCATTATAACTGCAATGACAGTTATAATGACAAACCCCAAGTGAGAACCACCCAGCTGAGCTCAGCCAACTCGGAAAACCATGAGAAAGAATAACAAATGGTTGCTTTAAGCCACCATGTTGTGGGGGGATAATTCGTTATCTAGCAATCAGTAACTGAAAAAGTTTGACATGAAAAGTAAGTAAATAATGAGTTAAAAACTAAAGTAAAATTCTTCATAATAAAGCAGAAAGTATGGCTAGGCTCAGGTTCTGACACTAAGTGTTTAAAAATTTGGGGATCAGTAGGGGCACCTGGGTGGCTCAGTCGGTTAAGCAGCCAATGTCAGCTTGGGTCATGATCTCATGGTTTGTGAGTTCAAGCCTTGTGTCAGGCTCTCTGTGCTGACAGCTTAGAGCCTGGAACCTGCTTCAGATTTTCTGTCTCGCTCTCTCTGTCTTCCTCCCCCACTCATACTCTGTCTCTCTCTCAAAAATAAATAAAGATTAAATTTTTTTTTAAATGGGGGATTAGTAACATTCTATGATCCAGTTTCTTTATCTTCAAAGCAAAATATTACGTTTTTAAGAGAAAATACAATTTAAGACATGTAGCTCTCTGACAGAATTCTATCTACTCTGCAGTGAAGATCAGTAAGTGTGTCACTGACTCTGGGCAAAAAGTATACAATAGGTGATCAAACAGCTAGTTTTTGAGGACACAAATGATTACTAGGAGCCAATAAAACCAAGTTATTTAATGGGATATCTAATGAGATTGTTAGGCCAGTAAACTGGAACATGTATAGACATTGTTCATCTGTGACACTTAGCTTCTTCAGAATCTTGCTGGATTCCACTATAGCTTCTGTAGAATTACTTATAATATTTTTACTGGGCCACTGTCCTCAATCAACAATTCCTTGGAAGTGTTTGGTTTTAGTTTTTTTTTTAATGTTTATTTATTTCTGAGACAGAGAGAGACAGAGCATGAGCGGGGGAGGGGCAGAGAGAGAGGGAGACACAGAATCCGAAGCAGGCTCCAGGCTCTGAGCTGTTGGCACAGAGCCCGACGCGGGGCTCAAACTCACAGACTACAAGATCATGACCTGAGCCGAAGTCGTATGCTCAACTGACTGAGCCACCCAGGTGCCCCAAAAGTATTTTTAATCCTATAATGTTCTTCCTTTGACTCTACTCCCATGTCATTGGTTTTATCACTTTTGTGTCCCTCCTCAAAAAAACTTTCCCAACTGCTCTGCCATAAGCTTTTAGCCTGTATTTTCTTGTTTCAATTCCAGTTCTAAACAACTGTTTATACTTCCATTATTCTACTGAAATTCCCTATCCAAAGTTATCTGTAATATTTTAATTGTAATCTAATTAGCCTTTTTTCTGTTCTCATCCTCTGCTTTATCTCTGTCACATGTAACTGAGTTGACAATTCCTTTGTTCTACATTCTCTCCTTTCCTGACTTCCATGGCTCCTTTGGGTCTCTCTGTATTTCTCTGGTTGCTTCTATTCTCTTGTCGCTTTGTCTCCTATTGATTCCTTAAATGTAAGCATATTTCTATGGTCCCCTTCATTCTCTTATTCTCAATATATCTGTCCTTTTATTCATTCCTATGATTTCCTTATCTATGCCAAATGATATCAACTCCTGTCCTCTTTTATGATCTTTCGGCACCAAATATGCCCTGAAACTATATTTTAATCATAAAATATTTGAGCCCTATTAGATGATATTAATATGATATTATAGTCAGGGGACCCAGCAATACCTGGATCTTTTTCTTTTTTACTGTAGCCATCCTTCCTCTCCATTATTTCATGAAGGAAAGTTATATTTAAATAAGATTAATGGTAAATGAGAAACAAAGCATCAGCTAATTATTATGATCTAGGCATATGATCATAGTTAATGCAGGGCTTTCTGATACATGGGACTTAGGGCTAAGGTCTAACAAAACATGAAATCTTACCAATTAGTACCCCCCTAAATGATGTGTCATTTTCATTACAGAAGAAAATAGAAGAAAACTACATATACTCTAGGGATGCAGACCCTGAGTCAGTTTGTTCCTTCTATTGCTTGAGTGAAAAGACATGCCAGAGAATTAGAGAAAATGAAAAACAGAGTGAGGCATGTTTATGCTTATGGAATTCTGATAACTGTAATGCAATTTATACGTAACTGTGGCAAAATCATAATTCTGCAATCTGACCCAATCAGATCAGTATTCCCTTTATGAAGAGTACGCAAGAGTGGGCATGCACAAGAATTCAAGATCTGTTCCTGCCTCTTGGTCCTGGTTCCCTCTACAATGAATGTCCATCTCATCATGATCGTAAGTTTCATTTTATGTATTGATCCTCACTCAGTACTCTACTGTTTGCTTCTTAATACTCTAGGACTTGAGCCCAGCTCATTCATTTCATGGTTTAGTTTTTACAAATTTCAGCAATAAAATATACTGTGTCTTGTCTCCAATATTTCTAAACTCTCTGTGGAGACATGCTGCGATATTTCCAGATCTTGATACTACTTTCTGACTATGTATAGTATACATACTTCCTACAACCTCTTGTTCTCTTACCCCTTCTATAGAATCAGGATTTAGGCTTGCATGAAAATACTAAAGTTTGGCATATTCTTTGATCCTGTGCCTTGAAACCCCTGGACTGTGAACGATTCTGTGTCTGGGCTGGGTTTTCAATTTACTCTGGGGAGTGGAGTTCTGCTACTCCTCTGTGGCCACCTGTCATTGAATATTTTAAGTTTAATCCTGAGTTTTTAATGATAGTCCATGTGAGTCAACAGGGCTATGGGGACTCGTAGGAAAGGGATTCTATGTTAAACTGCATCAATATATAATATAATATAATATAATATAATATAATATAATATAATATAATACAACACAACATAATATAATATAATATAATATAATATATAGATACATAGATATTATATATTTAGTATTTTGGGATTTTAGTTGATGTTTTCTTCACTTCCAGAAATTTCCGATGAAAACATGAAATCCACCATTCAGACAACTAAGCAATGAGGGATATATATATATATATATCCTCTGCATTCATAGAATGCAGAAAAAGAATATGATCATTGGTCATTGATATTTAAAAAAATTTTTTTTAATGTTTATCTATTTTTGAGAGAAAGAGAGATAGAGTGTGAGCCAGGGAGGGTCAGAGAAAGAGGGAGACGCAGAATCTGAAGCAGGCTCCAGGCTCTGAGCTGCCAGCGCAGAGCCCGACAAGAGGCTCGAACTCATGAACTGTGAGATTGTGACCTGAGCTGCAGTCAGATGCCCAACCGACTGAGCCACCCAGGTGCCCTGGTTATTGGTATTTTTGAGATGCAAAGATTTGAAATTTTGGAGCTTCTTATACTTAGGCTTTTGGCTTTAAAGTTTATGTCAGAAATGATACATTTTGAAGAAGACATATTTATTCTGAAAGATTTTATGTTTTCTGTGGGTCTTGAGAAATTTTATGACCCCTTAGAGAAAAAGATGTTAGGAGAACCAGGTTGGTTCGGAAATTTTCTAGGGGCAGGAGTTTGGGATGCATTTCCCAGTAGAGTCCAGGAAAATATGACTTCTTTATTCCTCAGTGCCCTGATATGACACATGGATCATGGATAGTAGTAGAAATGGTCGTATGAATTGTCTTGGTACATACAATTTCTGTTAAAGTATAGATAATTATATTAGAAAAAGTTTCCCACCAAAGAACAAATATGGTTAAGGAAATCCCAAAAGTGATAGTAGAAGTAGAAGAGATTGAGATGTGAGAACTACTCAGGGTTTACTAGCTTTTCTTTCAATAACATTTATTATATGCCTACTCTGCACTGGTTGGATCTTTGCTTCTTACAATGTAAGTTCATTATATTATTATTTTATTCTAATTAGGATGCATTTTATTTATAGTTCAATTTGTACATCATTTTGAAGCCCATGACAAAATGACAATAAAAAGGGGGTGAGTGTGACAGTCTGGAAAATAGAAGAATTGCTCTAGTGTCTGCTGTTCTCTGTCTCATACACAGATGAAATCTTTGGCAGTTAGTAATATTGGGTAATTTAAACAGTCTATGCCATCTTTCTTGGAAAAGTATCCTCAAATGCCAAGAAGATTGAGGTTCAAGACGCCATAGTTAATAGAATTCGAGAGCAAGAAATACAAACTGTGTTAGGCACAGGGGTTTGGGACCTTACACAATCCCTGGAAGAATTGGAGGGCTTGATTCTAGGCTGAGCCACAAGAAAAGCTTCCCAGAATATTGACCCTGAACTGGGCTTCCAGGGAAGTTATAATTTCTGCTTCCATCAAAAAGAGAAAGAACCTGGACCCACCACTAGAACTGTTGATTTTGAGATCACACTATTGTAGAAAGGAACCAGGCATTGGGAAGCTGCTACTGTTGCTTCAACGATTCCCTCTCCAAATCCAAAGGGCTGGTGCTTTGAATCTGGAGGGCTGAAAAGACAATTCTGCCAACCATGCTTTTAAGCAGTAGTAGAAAAATCAGTAAGAAGATGGCCTTTTCTTATTTTAGATATCTAAATCTGATTTAAGGACATCTATATGATGAAACAAATTTTGTACATAGAACCCTAGTTGCAAAGATGTTTTGTTTTATTTATTTTATTTTTTATTTTTTTTTCAACGTTTATTTTTATTTTTGGGACAGAGAGAGACAGAGCATGAACGGGGGAGGGGCAGAGAGAGAGGGAGACACAGAATCGGAAACAGGCTCCAGGCTCTGAGCCATCAGCCCAGAGCCTGACGCGGGGCTCGAACTCACGGACGGAGAGATCGGACCTGGTTGAAGTCGGCTTAACCGACTGCGCCACCCAGGCGCCCCAGATATTTTAGAAATGTAGACTTTGGCTTTGCAGTCATTGCTGTATAGGAGAAACACTAGGAAGAGACAAAACACTTATATCTAGCTTCCACAGGTGCTATATTTGTTTCCATAGGGGAAATACTTCATAATCATAGTAGTTATTATTTTGAGATAATCAAAATTGTAATATTTTTTGTACTTAAATAATATCTGTGAATATTTGCTGTTTTATATATTTATATTAAGATTACATATTGAGGTATTATGTATTTTATATTTATAAAATGTATATCTTTATAATGTCTATAAGAATAACAATACTTAACTTTTTTTTTTTAATGTTTATTTATTTATTTTTGAGAGGGCAGAGGAGGGGCAAAGAAAGAGGGAGACAGAGAATCCCAAGCTGAAAATGCAGAGCCTGATATAGAACTCAAACTCACAAAGCATGGAATCATGACCTGAGCTGAAATAAAGTCGGACACTTAAGCAACTGAGTCACCTAGGTATCCCTTAATTCTACGTTTCAAATGTGAAACTATGGTACATTAACTTGGACGTGAGATTTTATTGAAATACCATCATATTTACTCAGAATATTGGGCTAAGAGAACTTTACATTCATTGTATTTATAGATTTATTATTTATAAGAACGGTTTAATAGTTTGTATAGGTTTTATATCTTAATCAAAGAATTAAGTTTTTATGAAGGAAATCAAATATGTAAAATATGTAATTATGTTTTGAAATATTGAAAGTATTTAACTGTTTTAAGCAAGATAAAACACTGCTTAGACCACATACAAAAGTGATTGCTATACTTGAAAATACAAGATTTATAACCACCCCCCAAAAAAGTGTAAGAACAAACAAGGGATTTAAATGTGAACTTTCATAATTTGCTAAGTCTTAAAAATGAAAAACCTATCAAATATATGAAGATAATAAATACAAATTGTTCACAAACTTTTCCAAAATTTAGAGAATGCTTCCCAACTAATTCTATGAAGCCATTATTGGCCTCATAGCAAAACCAAAGACATACAATAAAAGAAAACTACAAACTAATATCTGTATGAATATAGAATGGAAAAATCCTCAACAGAATACCAAAAAAGTGAACCTAGAAAAATATAAAAAAGGATTATACATCATCACCCAATGACATTTATTCTAGATATGCAAAGTTAGTTTATTATCTAAAATCAACTAATGTAGGGGCCCTTGGGTGGCTCAGTTGGTTAAGAGTCCAACTTCAGCTCAGGTCATGATCTTGTGGTTTATGAGTTCGAGCTCTGCATTGGGCTCTGTGCTAATGGCTCAGCCTGGAGCCTGCTTAGTATTCTGTGTCCTCCTCTCTCTCTCTGCCCCTCCCCCGCTCATGCTCTGTCTCTGTCTCTCTCTCAAAAATAAACAAACATGAAAAAAAAATTTAAAAAGAACCTCCTAAACCTCATAAAAGGCATGTATTAAAAACCCACAGCTAGGGGCGCCTGGGTGGCGCAGTCGGTTAAGCGTCCGACTTCAGCCAGGTCACGATCTCGCGGTCCATGAGTTCGAGCCCCGCGTTGGGCTCTGGGCTGATGGCTCAGAGCCTGGAGCCTGTTTCCGATTCTGTGTGTCTCTCTCTCTCTGCCCCTCCCCCATTCATGCTTTGTCTCCTTCTGTCCCAAAAATAAATAAACGTTGAAAAAAAAAATTAAAAAAAAAAAAAACAAAAAAAAAACCCCACAGCTAATCCCCTAAAAGCAAGAGCAAAATAAGGGTATCTGTTCTTATCACTGCTATTCAACACCATACTGGAAATTCTAATCAGTACAGTTAGTCAAGAAAAATAAATAAAATATGTCCAGATTGGAAATGAAATAGTAAAATTTTCTCAGTTTGATGGTGACACAATCTGGCATATAGAAAATCCTAAGAAATCCACACCAAAAACTATTAAAAATAATAAACGAATTTAATAATATTGTGAATAGAAGATTGGTACTCAAAAATCAAATGTATATCTATACATTAACAATAAAAAATCTGAAGATTAAATTAAGGTAAATTTTAATTTATAGTGTAATTGAAAAGTTAAAAATCAGGAATTTAACAAAATAATTGCAATATTTGCATTCTGAAAACTATATTGTTGAAGTCAATTTAAAAAGACCTAAAGAAATATAAACATAGTCCCTGTTAATGGATCAGAAGACTTAATAATAAAAAGGCAATACTTCCCAATATAATCTGTAGATTAATACAATTTCTTTCAAAATCTCAGAGGCCTTTTTTTTGCATAAATTGATATGCTGATACTAAAATTCAAATAGAAATGTAGGGGAACCAGAACAGTCCAAACAGTCTTAAAAAAGAGCAAAAGTGGAGGATTGAGACTCTCCAATACCAAAACTTACTATAGTGCAACAGTAATTAAGACAGTGCGGTACTGGCGTAAGGATGGATATGGATCAATAGATTAGAATTGAGACTCCAGAAATAAAAACTGCATTGAATTGCCAATTGGTTTTCTATTAAGGTGCTAAGAGAATTCCATGAGGGAGAGAATAGTGGTAGGACCAGCACGTATCTGTATACAAAAAATTTTATATCTGTAGATAAATAAGTAAATAAATAAATAAATAAATATCCCTTGATTACACTGGACAAATATTAACTCAAAATGTATCATAGATATACATGAAATAGCTAAAATTATGACATTCTTCGAGGAAGACACAGGCATATATCTTTGTGGCTTTGGATTAAGCAATAGTTTTTATATATGATATTAAAAAGATAAGTGACAAAAAAATAAGCTGGATTTTATCAAAATTAAAAACTTTGAGTTATAAATAATATCAACAAAACAGTGAAAAAAATCAACCTACAGAATGGGAGAATATATCCACAAATCTTATGTCTGATAAGGGATACATAGCCAGAATATAAAAGGAACATTTACAACTCAATAGTAAAAAAGATGGTTTTTTTTAATGGAAAAAGGATTTGAACAGACATTTCTCCAAAGAAGATATATAAAGTGCCAATAAACACATGAAAAGATGCTTAACATCATCATGCATCAGGTTGATGCAAATCAATAACTCAGTAAGCTAATTGACACTAAGATGACTAAAGTCAGAAAGAAAAATAACATGTGTTAAGGAGGATGTGGAGAAATTGAAGCCCTTGTACATTCTGATGGGAATATGAAATTGTGCAGTCATTTTGGAAAACATTGTGACTGTTCCTTAAAATAAACATATTACCATGTTACCCAGCAATTCTAACCTATACGTATACCCAAAAGGAATTTAAGCACAACCATGCAAAAAAACAACACAAATGTTTATAGCAGCACTATTCATGGTTTCCAAAATGTGGAAACAACCCAGTGTTTATCAATTGATGAATGGATAAGCAAAATATGGTATATCCATAAAAAGGAATATTGTTTGGTAATAAAAATGAAGTACTGATACTTGCTATAACATAGATGGAATTTGTAAGCAGTGTAAGTGAAAGAAGACAATTACAAAAGACTACATATTTTATTACTACATTTATATGGAAAGTTCAGAACAGGCAAATCATATGGAGATAGAAACTAGGTTAGAAGTTGTCTGGGACTGTGCAGAGGCAGAGGAGTACAATAAGGAATGACTGCTAATGGATACAGGATGTCTTTTGGGGGTGATAAAAATGTGCCAAAAGTAGATGGGAGTGTTGCATGGCTCCATGAATTTAAAAACTATTCAGTTGTATACCTTATGTGGGAAAAAAGAAATCAAAACAAATAATATTCTGGCAAGTGTTTTCTGTTAACCAAAGGCAGAGGGTATCAAAAACAACTGATTTTAGCACATTCTCTGCATTTGTAAGATTTGGAATTTTTAGTTTTATATTTAATATACAAATTTTTCATTTTTAATCAGTTATTTTATATCAGTGTAAAAAAGTCTAAAAATATTCTGACTTTAAAATGGATACTGTATGCTAGACAATGGGTCTTCAAAGAATGGATGCTTTATAAGTATAATTGTTTTTTGAAAGTTGGAAAAATGCAACCTTTCCAATACAGAAAAAATATATATCTTTTATTATATATATAATTTTATTTTTATTTTATTATATATATTATTTATTTTATTTTATTTTATTTTATATATTTTATATTATAATATTAAATATATTTAAAATATGTATATTTTGTTATATATAATATATATTAGTAATATGGAATTATATTCCATAGTATTATATAGATATAGATATATTTTATCTATATAATTATAGTATATATAATACTGTATTCCACAGTATTATAGAATATGTAATATATATATTCTTTTTTGTTTTTTTAATTGTAAAATCTTTTTTTATGGGTATCTAATTTAATCTAATTTTTTATTTCTAAAAATTTACATCCAAATTATTTAGCATATACTGAAACAGTGATTTCAGGAGTAGATTCCTTAATGCCCCTTATCCATTTAGCCCATCCCCCCTCCCACAACCCCTCCTGTAACCCTCAGTTTGTTCTCCATATTTATGAGTCTCTTCTGTTTTGTCCCCCTCCCTGTCTTGATATTATTTTTGTTTCCCTTCCTTATGTTCATCTGTTTTGTCTCTTAAAGTCCTCATATGAGTGAAGTCATATGATTTTTGTCTTTCTTTGTCTAATTTCACTTAGCATAATACCCTCCAGTTCCATCCACATAGTTGCAAATGGCAAGATTTCATTCTTTTTGATTGCTGAGTAATACTCCATTGTATATGTATACCACATCTTTATCCATTCATCCATTGACGGACATTTGGGCTCTTTCCATACTTTGGCTATTGTTGATAGTGCTGCTATAAACATTGGGGTGCATGTGTCCCTTCAAAACAGCACATCTGTATCCCATGGATAAATGCCTAGTAGTGCAATTGCTGGGTTGTAGGGTGGTTCTATTTTTAGTTTTTTGCGGAACCTCCATACTGTTTTCCAGAGTGGCTGCACCAGCTTGCATTGCCACCAACGATGCAAAAGAGATCCTCTTTCTCCGCATCCTCGCCAACATCTGTTGTTGCCTGAGTTGTTAATGTTAGCCATTTTGACAGGTGTGAGGTTGTATCTCATTGTGGTTTTGATTTGTATTTCCCTGATGATGAGTGATGTTGAGCATTTTTTCATGTGTCAGTTGGCCATGTGGATGTCTTCCTTGGAGGAGTGTCTATTCATGTCTTTTGCCCATTTCTTCACTGGATTATTTGTTTTTTGGGTGTTGAGTTTGACAAGTTCTTTATAGATTTTGGATACTAACCTTTTATCTAATATATAATATATATATTCATAAAGATCTATTTATTTAGCTTCATCTTCCTTTTTATATATCATATGGAAGGAGATAAAATTTTATAATAATGATTCAAATTTTATATGACATTTTTTATAAAGATTTTATTTTTAAGTAACCTCTATACCCAATGTGGTCCTCAAACTCAAGACCCATAGATGAATAGTTGCATGCTCTCCTGACTGAACCAGCCAGGCACCCTCCTACTAAGCCATTTTGACATTTGTAAGGAAAATTATTAAACTTAAGTCTTCTTACATGTAACAGCAACAAAAGAAGAAATAAGTAAAACTGTAGGAACTATCAAACTTCAAAAATCATCTCTTTACCAAGAGAAATATTAGTTCCTAAAAATTTCCCATAAGGCATATGTGGGAAACTAATAGTTTTAGGTTCTAATTCAGCATTCAGATATGTTAGATTTCTTGTGGGTTTTGTTTCTTGTGTGTGTGTGTGTGTGTGTGTGTGTGTGTGTGTGTGTGTGTGTTTGGCCTGTCTATTGTAGGTCTACACAGTGTTTTAGATTTGAATTAGTTGCAAATATTTTATTTTTTAAGGTTTATTTATTTATTTTTGAGAAAGAGAGGGTAGGAGTGGCAGAGAGAGAAATAGAGAATCCCAAGTAGGCTCTGTGGTGTCAGCCCAGAGCCTAATGCCTGATATGGGACTCAATCTCACAAACCGTGAGATCATGACCTGAGCCAAAATCAAGAGTCAGATATTTAAGGGACTGAGCCACTCAGGCACCTCTAGTTGTCAACATTGTAAAATGAAAGGTTTCTCATAAAATCTGGAGTTCCAGAGTGTATCATAAATTGGAAGCTCTGGTAATGTCAGCACATAGTCTTGCAGGGAAGGATCCCGAATGAGCTGAGGAGCAGCATCTTCCTTAAATGGGATGTGTGTTTTCTCAGCACAGCCCCGAACACCTCTGTTCCTCTAACACTATTGCTGACGTCAGTTGCTACTTGCCATTTATTATCTTACACATTTCTGGCTTTATTGATTCAGTTACCCCTAGGCTTTTGATTTTGTGTCCTTAGTTTTGTGCTTACCATATTGCTCTATTTGCTGCCGTGTTTATATTGACCCAACCACTCCTAGCATTTGTTCATGCTGGTCCCATCTTCTATATCACCTGTCATCCAGAATCACCAAAAGGTTGTAAGTTCTCTGTCCTTCCTGTTCTTTGCTCTGTACAGAATGATGTTACATCAGATGGTGTCAACTAAACTTTGTATGACTTTAAATTTCTCAGTGTCATGTAAACTCACTCCCTTCAATGTTCTGAAATTAACCAAGGCACACCTGTGATCACTAATTCTTTTCTTACTGATGTGGAGTTAGGCTATGTTCCACTAGGAGATCCCACACTAAATAAAGGTACTACAGTACCACGAATAACATTTAGTGTCCAACACTTCTTCTCCCTTATCTTTGGCATAGTGCTATTTAACTTTCAGTTTCATTTCAGGCCACAACTCCTCCAGGAATCAGGTTTATAATCTGCATTTGTATGTCATCTGATTCTTAACTTTGTATTCCATTGTTAGAGTGAATTTGGATACAAGACAGAAAATCCACTCCGAACTTTTGAAAACAATAAATAATTGTTTTGGCTTATATAAAACTATACTGTGGGGCAGGTTTATGAAGTGGCCCCTGTTCTGTTTTGTTGTGGTTTTTCTAGTTCCTTAAACTGTGCCTCCCTTTTTCCTTTGACTTTGTCCCAAGAATGTACTCATCATAGTGGCAAAATTGCTGTGGCAGTCCTGGTTTTACTTCTACCTACCATGATATCCATTAAAAGAAAATCAGGATTTAAAATTTGGAAAAATGTTTCCCCAAAATACCCAGCAAACCTTCACTTGTTGCCATAGCCTGAATTGAGACACATGGCTATTTCTTTAAAAAAACAAAAATGTGCCTAGAGGAATACTCTGTCTTTGTTATTATGTCTAGGTACTTAAATCAATTGTGACAGGAAGGGAATACAAATCATTCTTTTGCTGATAATTACCTGGAATTTAGGATGGACATTTATCACAGGATTATAAGTGGGGGAGAGATGGACACCTTGAATGAAAGTAGTCATACTGTTAGGAAGAGAGGAGACTGATAAAGAGTATGCACTCAGCAATACTAACAAGTACTTGTTTTAATCACCAAAGGTTCACATATATCCTTCCTCTTATCTATGCACTTGTAAGACAGTCCATGTCCAAAGGAGACAAACTGAAGTCTCATCCATTCTCTCCCCCTCAGGTCCAGATGTAGCTATTTATATTTTGCTGATAGTATCCATACCAGCATATTGTGGTAGTAATGTAACTGGATACCATTAATAAAATAAACAACAACAATGAATAAAATCAACTTCCAATAAGAAAGGGGATGAATTGGATAAGAAATACTGGGGTCACAGGGTGATAGTATACATCATGTCCACTTGAATAGGAATATCAATTATCTCATGACCTGCAAGAGAAATGAGATCTTTGGTCAGCCAAATTCACATTACCCAGTTCTACTTTTATTTATTTATTTATTTATTTATTTATTTATTTATTTAGTATGTTTGTTTATTTTTGAGAGAGAGGGAACACGTGGGGGAGGGGCAGAGAGAGAGAGGGAGACACAGAGTCCAAAGCAGGCTTCAGGCTCTGAGTTGTCAGCACTGAGCCTGACATGGGGCTCGAACCCATGGACTGAGCAGACCATGAGATCATGACCTGAGCCAAAGTCAGTCGCTTAACCGACTGAGCTGCCTAGGCACCCCATACCCAGTTATACTTTTAGCAATTTTTTTTGGTCCATTTTCCTCCATAATCATATTTAAAATGGACATTGGAGAGTTTGTCCTTTCTAGTGATTGTGTTACATTTGCAGTCCAGTCCCAATTGGTACCAATTTGAGGCTATAGAGATTGTTCTGGATTTGAGCAATCAAGACCTGAATGTTTAGCTAGGTATGGATTTTTTTTTTTTTTGCCTTACAGTTCTATTTAAAAGTTAATAGTTTTTGAATTTTGCGTCTAAAAATTTCTAAAAATTTCTAAGCATGGTAATCACACACGGTAGTTAATCTGGTCAAAGTCTGATTCTGATCATTTCCTTCTCTTAGCAACAAGCTTCTATGCAATGCCAGTTCCCTTGGAAATTGAATGGCGCCTTCATTTTGACCTCTGCCTTAGAGCAATTAAAAAAAATAGGTGAAAGGGCACCAAAACTTTCATAATTACCCCAGATTAAACCCCATCCACACCTCTGTGGCATGATTAACCACTTCATCAGTTGAAACTTGCTTAGCAAATTTTCTTGACAGAGGTCTGAGGAGTTAGGCTCATCTTTTCTCAGTCTTGTTACCTTCTAGGCCTCCCACCACCCTGCTCTGTTAGGAAAGATTTTAGCTTAGGGGTAGAGAATGGGCATTCCCAAACCTAACAAACTCCATATGAAGTGGATTTGAAATAATTTTGATTTCAGTTCATACATAGCAAAAAAAAAAATGATATTTTCTCCCATTCTTTTTCTTCCCTATTTTCAAAAACTTTAATTTTAAATAAGCCATTATGGATCTTTCTTGTAAACCTCACCAAAGGCTAGGACTAATCCAAGTTTGACTGTCTGATCTTTTTCTCAGTCACCCTATATTTCTTTTTTGTAATTTAAATTTTAATTAGATAATATACAGTGTAATATTGATTTCAGAAGTAGAATTCACTGATTCCTCACTTATATACACACTCAGTGCTCATCACAATAAGTACCCTCCTTAATACCATCACCCATCTAGCCCATCTCCCATCTACTTCCCTCCATCAAACTTCAGAGTTTTCTTTATTGTTAAGAGTCTCTTGTGGTTGTTTCCCTTTCTTCTCTCCCCCTTCTTCCCACATGTCCATCTGTTTTGTTTCTTAAATCACACATATGACTGAAATTATGTATTTGCCTTTCTCTGATTGACTTATTTTGCTTAGCATAATGCATTATAGCTCAATCCATGTTGTTGGCAAGGTTTCATTCTTTTTGATGCCTGAATAATATCTATATTTATCTATCTATCTATATATTTAGATCTAGATATACCACATATTTACCCATTCATTAGTCAGTGGACCTTTGAACTCTGTCCATAGTTTGGCTATTATTGATAATGCTGCTATAAACATTGGGGTAAATGTACCCCTTCAAATCTGTATCTTTTTATCCTTTGGGTGAATACATAATAGTGCAATTGCTGGATTGTAGGGTAGTCCTATTTTTAGTTATTTTGAGGAACGTCCATACTTTTTTTCCACTGGTGCATACATAGTGCGCCAGTTCCTTCTTTGCCACCAGCAGTGCAAGAGGGTTCCCTTACTCCACATCTTCACCAACACCTGCTGTTTCTTGTAAATTTTAGCCGTCCTGACAAGTGTGAGGTGGTATCTCATCATAGTTTTGATTTATATTCCCCTGATTATGAGTGATGTTGAGCATCTTTTCATGTCAGTCACCCTATATTTCACCTTCTGTAAGTACATGGTTGTTTCCTAAGGGAGTAGAGATGTCATTTTAGCCAGGTCTTGTATAACTGCTTAAAAAAGATCATCAACTTCCTAGTCCAGGAGGGAGGATTCTTTTCACTGACCTCCTTCTACCTTGATTCAGCACCACACACTTGATACCAAAGTTTGCATCAGTTAGGATCATGATAGCTACAAAATAGAAAACTCAGCTCAAACTATCTTAAACAACAACAACAAAAGAAATCAGATCACATAACCCAAAGTTGAGAGGCAGGATGGGTTTCACAAAGCCACCATATCTTGCTTTCATTGATACAATATCTTGTCACCTCGTGTCTGTGCCTCTGAGTGGGTCCTTTAAGTCAATTTTCCCTATAACAATTATGGTGATCTGTTGAAAAATAAAATCAGATGTGTCACTCCTCTAATAAAACCACTTCAATGGCTTCTTATCAAAATAAGAATAAAATCCTCAATTCTTCCCACAACCTCAGATATTCTTTATAATGTGGCCCCTCTAGATCTTACCTGCCGTATGTGCTATTGCTCTTCTCTGCCTTACTGAACTCCTATCCACTAATATTACTACTTTTCCATTTCAATGTTCCCTCAATGCTACAAGCTTGATCCTACCTCAGTACCTTGATATTTGCTACTTCTTATGCCCAGAATACTCCTACATAGAGCCTTGGCAAGTACCACTCACTGAATTAGAAGGGTTCCCCAGAGAGAACCAAAAGACTATTTATTTATTTATCTATTTATTTATTTAGACTATTGTTTCTATTTTAAAAGTATTTCTCTCTATATTTTATGTAATAAGGAAATATACTACATATTTACATATCATAAAGAAATATGTCTGTATCTGTATCTATTACAAGGATTGGCTTACATGATTATGAAGGCTGGCAAAATCTGTAGTATGGGCCAGAACTCTGGAGACCCAGGAGAGCCACTGGTGCAGATGAACTCTGAAGGCACCTAGTAGATAATTCCTTATTTCTCTGGGAAGCTGGTCTTCTTATTCTATCTGATTCTATCCTTCTTATTCTATCTGATTGGATGAGGCCTACCCACATTATGAAGGGTAATCTTTTTACTAAAAATTTACTGATTTAAATATTAATTTTATCCAAAAACACATGTTGGCACGTAAAATTAACCATCACACTCATATAGTTTTTCACATCTGTGTTCATCCATAGCTTTCCCAGAAATTCTCAAATAGCCCTGTTAAGAGGCTCTACCAATTCCTATCTCTCTCTACTTCTTTACCACACTTTACTTTTCCTCATAGCTTTTATCAACACTGAAAATTATATGACATATTTATTTGTTGTATGGTTTTCATCTGTCTCCATTTCTAGAGTATCAATATTATTCTTATTTGCCACAGTTTCTATGGAATATAAATATTTCTTATATATAGGTACTTAACAAATGAGTCAGATTTTTTATTTAACTGTGGTAGGGGGTGACAAACACAAAATCTTTCTTACCCAAAAGGAAATGACCTAAATACAGAAATACACAGAAATGACTTATACGCAAAAAGAAATCTTATTGCCCACAGTGTGTATTTCCCCATTGTTTCTCACCTCACAGCTTCTCTGCTGTGAAATTCTGGGTACAGAAGACTGCAAAGTACGTTCCTTAGCCTTCCTTCCTAGCTGATGTCTACTAGATTCTTACAACAAATGACACCAGTATAGCATCAAATAGTTGAAGGAATACAGAAATGATTCTTTTCTCTTGTTCTTCTGGCAGTATTTTTGAGCAACTGTATCCTTTTTATCCATCTGCAATCCAGCTTCATCTCTACTGGTTCCTCTTCCATGGTCTAGCACAAACATCAGGTCCCTATTCCATGGTGTTAGCATATCTAGACATCACCCTAGCAGGGAAGCAATGTATGTTCTTCTGGACTCTGGTTACACCATCTTATTTCTTTTGTTCTCCAAGAACTAGATTAAATAGCCATGGACACAATAAGAAAGAATGAAATATGGCCCTTTGTAGCAATGTCTCTCTCTCGTAGAGAGAAAGACAGATACCATATGTTTTCACTCTTATGTGGATCCTGAGAAACTTAACAGAAACCCATGGGGGAGGGGAAGAAAAAAAAAAAAGAGGTTAGAGTGGGAGAGAGCCAAAGCATAAGAGACTCTTAAAAACTGAGAACAAACTGAGGGTTGATGGGGGGTGGGAGGGAGGGGAGGGTGGGTGATGGGTATTGAGGAGGGCACCTTTTGGGACGAGCACTGGGCGTTGTATGGAAACCAATTTGACAATAAATTTCATTTATTGAAAAAAAAATTAAAAAAAATAAATAGCCACGGACAGCAATTACTAATTTCTGGTACACTTCATCTTCATCCCTTTTTTATTTCTCTCAGACTTTCTAATAAATATATAATACTGTTCCTGAATTAAAGCCCCGAATTAAAGACCATTGTGTGAAACCATTAGAATGATTATGGGTTTTTCAGGTTCCAGAAAACAGACTTCAGTAAACGTGTTCTTGGGTTATGTACCTTAAAGATCTTTAAAATAAAGCTGGCTTTAGGACCAGTTGAAAATGGGTTACTGCTAACCCATGACATACAGTGGTATCACATTTACCAGATTGTTGTTGGCTACTGCTTTAACGTTTTATTTATTTTTGAGACAGAGAGACAGAGCATGAATGGGGGAGGGTCAGAGAGAGAGGGAGGCACAGAATCTGAAACAGGCTCCAGGCTCTGAGCTGTCAGCACAGAGCCTGACGCAGGGCTCAAACTCACAGACCGAGAGATCATGACCTGAGCCAAAGCCGGATGCTCAACCGACTGAGCCACCCAGGCGCCCCTGCTACTGCTTTAAATGAAAGGCTTACTGAAGGCAAAGGTCTGCGAAACCAAGTAGTTAATGTATTCAACTGCTATAGTAGTGATGATGACTATAAATGCTGGAGGCAAGATTTTTTTTTTTTTGAGACTGTAGTTGATTACTTTTTGAAAGAAACTGATAAGCCCAGTGTTTTAATCTCTTAGTTCTAGGCAAGTCAAGGAGTCATAGAGGTTTTATTGTGCTCCTAAAATAATCTCTCATTTATTATAGCTGTAGGGGAGATTCCAAATCCCATCTCAAATTTAAAAGTGAAAATTCCAGAATTATAATGTAAGTTGAATTCATGGCCCAAGTATCTTACGTGAAAATTGAAACACATTATCTTGTGTGAAATGTAGAGCATTTATTGGAAAGAATTGAACTCTGGGGTTTGACATAGGCACATCTTGGCAGACATGGATCAATCTGAGTAACTTGAAACCACAAATTTCCTTGAAATTCCATTGTTAGCAGAAATAATTATTCGTATTGATGGCTATTACTCTTTGACTGTTTGGAGACCCTGCAGTAACCTTCCATAAGGAAATTGCTTTCCAAGTGGATGCCTAGTCTTAAGACAGATCTCCCCTATGCCTCATTGCCTTTGAACTTATGAACTGAGTCAGATTTTGGCATACATTAGGGGGAAAATATAAAATCTTATCCATGGGTATATGACTTATACATAAAAAATAATTGTAAGAATATTATTTTGTACTCACATTAGCTTAAACTTGGGGAATATATTTGAGAATGGATTCTAAGGATTTTGGAACAAAGGACAGTTTGCAGAGATTCTGTATTCAATGTGGTATCTTAAGTAGATGGGGTGGCTCAGCTGTGGACACACCAACCTCTAATGTGGTCTGTATTCAATGATATTGAGCATATACAGCTGCCCTGGCATAATGAAGAAATATTTCAAGGTTTAGAAAGGTAGAAATAACAGAGTGTTTTTATTATTTGCAACTTGGTCGTCTCCCAGTATGGTCCCCAGATGAGTCTAGAGAATACTCCATTCAGACACTGAGAAATATATTAGTGAGGGAAGTACCAGGATCTTCAAAAATTCTCTGATTCAGTGGGTCATTACAAATACAGAGTGAAGAAGATTGGTAAGGAACTAATAATTGTCGAAATTGAGTGATATGTAAGAGTGGATTAATTATACCATTCCTCATCTTTTATATATTTGTGGAAATATCCATAATAAGTTTAAGTAAAATGAGTTTTGTAGTAGCTTTCTTTTATTGGCAGGGGATGACATTGCAAAGGGCCAACTTTGAAATAGGCTCCCTGATTTCAGAGGAAAAGATGAGATTCCTGAATGACAGAAGCCAAACAGCAGTGCTTTACTCTGAGAGAACAAACATACATGAGGATCTGGACCATACGTATCATCTAGGCAGCAATTTCCTAGCCTTTCTCTCAGTGCTTAATTTATGCATTAATGTGCAAAGTATCACAGAAGTTCTTCAAAAACCTCGACAATACGGACCTTCTCTTACCAAAGCTATTTGACTACCATCCTTGCACAGGAGTCAACAGCAGAGGTCAACTTTAGACCCTGATTGGCATCATTCCTTGGGGAGTCCAGGAAGCCACCTGGTATTAGATTGGTTGCTTTGGACTTTTTCCAGGTTGCAACAGTAAATGATTTTGTCTTCACTGGAACTGAAAATTATTCTGGATATTGAACTTGCTTTTCCTACTCCAATGCTTCTTCTAGCACCAACATCAGGAGGTTTTGGGGTCCCTTATTCACCATCAAGATATTGCTTCTGACCAAAGAACTTCCTACAAAGCAAAAGAAAGACTGCAATAGGGCCATATAATTCATGGATCTTACTATATTCTTCTTGACTCAAAAGTAACTGCTTTGACAGACACATAGAATTTCCTCCTGAAGTATTAGATGCATACCAGCTAAGAGACAATAATTTAACATTTTGAGTGTTTTTCCTATACCACGTAGTATCAGCGTCTACTAGAGACTCTAAGACACTGTTTTACCCTTAATCTGTAAATTAATAAGAGAAATGAACTACTCACTAATTTTTTTCCCATGCATACAACTTTGGATTCTCTTGGTTGAGAGTTCTTATTTCCATAATGAATACTGTTTAAACCTGGAGACATAGTTCTTTCACTGAAATGGATGTTAAGTTTGCCACCTGGTCATTGTGGGCTCCTTATTCCATTGAAACAACAGACAAATAATGGGTTACTGTGATTGGTGGAGTGATTGATTCTAATTACCAAGGGAGACTTGGGTTGCCGCTGTATAGTGTAGGCATGCAGAAATATGACTGGAACCAAGGAGGTTTCCTTGAATGCCACTAAGTATTTTAGTATTCAACAGAAAAAAAATTAATAGACATTTAGACAAATCAAAAAGGCATCTTCACAAAGCACTCAGAACCTCAGGAATTAAGATTTTGTTCGTCCTTACCATGTAATGGATCATATTCACTGAGATCCTGGCTGGGGCCAAAATAAACACGGAATGAGTAGCAGATAAAGGAAGTTGATCATATGTGAGTTCTAGAACATAATGTGTATGTGTGTGTGTGTGTGTGTGTGCGTGTGTGTGTGTGTGTGTATACTTTTAAATGTTAACTAATTTCTTTTTTTATTTTTTTAATATAAGAAATAATAGTGGCTAAATTTACAATGTAATCTTTAGGGGATAGAATATTCAAGTGGACTTGAGACTTTGAAAACTCACAAATGATATATAAATGATAGGATTTCATATACTCCATTTTGGGGGAAAGGAGAGAGTATATTTCATTATGCAAAGTGTAGTTGTTATCTAGATAAGATGCATAACATCACTGTTATTTTTGTTGTATTAAAATTTAAGGTAGGTAAGAAGGATGTATATGGATACTGAGTAGCCAAAAGGTTGAATGTGTTGATTATTTGCCTACTTTCTTTCAACCTCTTACACAGCATTCTTTATAATTCTGTGGTTGGGAAGGCTATCTGTTAAATTTTTCAGGCTCCCTTTCTGGGCTCTCTTAATTTTTTAAAAATGTTTATTTTTGAGAGGGAGGGAGGGAGGGAGGGAGGGAGAGAGAGAGAGAGAGAGAGAGAGAGGGAGAGAGAGAGAGAATGAGCAGGGGAGGGGTAGAGAGAGAGGAAGACAATGAATCTGAAGTAGGCTCCAGGCTCTGAGCCATCAGCACAGAGCCCAGTGTGGGGCTCGAACTCATGAACTGCAAGATCATGACCTGAGCTGAAGTTGGACGCTCAACCGACACAGCCACCCAGGTGCCCCTTATTTCTGGAAGCTCTTAAATTATGCCAGTGGGAGACACTGGGAAAAGATCAGAAGATAGGAAGAGAGGAGACACTATTATTATATGTCTCTTTTTCTTTCTGACAGTACTTCTAGAAATAGATGAACTCCTCTGGGGACCCTGGCTTCAGCAGTAGTGCCTGTGCCTTTCATGGTTCCAGCACTACCTTAGATAGTTCCTCCTTGGTAACACCACCACAGCACAGCCTTAGCTCTGATAAAACTACCTCTTCCCTTATTCTCCCTGCCCTGGACCTATAGATGCTTCCTGAAGTTGCTTATTTTTGGTTTACTGCATTTTCTCTTTTACTTTCTCAATCTTTCAAACACCTATGCACTCAATTCCCTGTATGAAATTCTATTTGTTTGAACTATCTATAGTAGTTTATTTTTTCCTACCTATACCTGGACTGATATAAAGAGACTGTGTCATTTCCTTGCTTTACACCTATATGCCATTTGAAATCCAAAGAAAAATGGGTGATTCTTCCATTAGCTCTCTTGAAAAGTGAGTTATTTTCCAGAAGCCCTTAAAACTTTTCTTTTTGTCTCATATGTGCAAATTCTATCATAGGTTAATTCTTAAATGAAGCCAGGGAATGAAATGGGACAATGAGCCTAGGCTTGAACTTTTGACCCAATGCCGGTGACAAGGTCAAGGGCATTGCCCCTTTACCAGGCCTAGGATTGGAGCCAGAGGTCAGGCTCACCTCAGTCTAAAGCACCTGGGCTACATGATGGAGAAAGGTACAGATGTTAGAACGGGAATAGAGAGGAATGGATACTGGATGAGCAATAAACAGTATAGTCTGTAAGCTCTCATTGCATTATACTGCACTTACCCTTTCTCAGTTTGTTTCATTAAACTATGAGATCATTGATGGCACAAACTGTGTCCTTTGTTTATCTAAATAATCAACATTGAGAATTGTCACTGTCATCTACTAGGCAGGTGTCAAAAATTTATTGAATGGATGAATTAATCAATGTGTCAAAGCTTTAAAGGGATGAGTTTGAGCCTTTAGTAAGAACATCATGATAATACATAATGCAAACAGGCACTTGGAGCAATAGTATTTGTAGAATTTGAGACATGCTTGTTCAGTGGCCTTTATATTTTTTAATCATCAGAGCACTTTCTCAAACAAAATAGAGGAATGTACACATGTCTGAGTGTATTTCTACATAGAATAAGGACTGTAGACATTTCTCAGGTAGTTTAAATCTTCCTTCGTTTGATGGAGCCTTTGGTATTTTATATTTCAAATTTCTGAATCTCCTTCCTAACATGTTTTTGGTGCATGTGTTACAAGTTAAAGAAAAAAAAAAAAGGAATCTGCTTCAGTCACTTCAGAGCTAAACTAAGAATTTAGTGTTTGGACTTGCAGGATGGAGTTATTTTTCTTACATTAATAGGGAGATAGATAGCTGTGAAGACCAGTGTGGACAGGGTGTATGGATTAAAAGTTCATCTCTACCACCTACAAGCTCCATGACCTGAATTATATCCAGAGCCTTAGATATAATAGGTGACTTTTAACTATAGTCAGGGGGCAATCCTTATTATAATACCCTGTGTTTCAGATTCCTCATCTTAAAAATGTGGACAATATTAGTAATTTCTTCATTAATTAATATGTGGAAAGCTCTTAATACAGTCCTTAGCACAAGCAAATATTCTGAGATATCTATTATTATCATGCATCAACAAACCCTATTTGGAAAGGGAAGTGAGTCAGGGATTCCTGTCCTAACATTTTTTTTTCTCTGTGGTAATCAGTACTGTTTACCACATATTTCAGGTTCCTTGTCTCTTGAGCATGTGGTACTTTTGAACTTAAAAGCCCCTTGTGGTTGTGTGGGCTATATGAATAGTTTGGATCCAATATACAAGTTACTTCTGGTCCAGACCAATCCATCATTTTCTTTCCCTCTGTAATGATCATGAATTAGATTCCAGGTACTGGCTGTGCAGTTAGCTTGGGTCTCAGAAGGAGAATCATGTAAAAGAGCTATGACATGACTATCTGAGATGACGGTTATTTGTTACCTCAGCATAATTTAGTCTGGGTGATTCATAATAGTAGTTGAGTAGTCCCATGATTATGGGAGAAAAAGCACAATGAATCTGTTTCTCCATCTGCAAAACAAGGTTGGATAGGAAAGATTATCAGGAAAGTCCCCTTAAGTTCTAAAATGATAGGTTCTTTGATATGAATAAGAATGGCAGTGAGGACCAGAAATTTGTAAATCGAGGAAAGCAGAAATAAACTCATTACTAAGCTGTGAGAATCAAAGACCAAAAGAGTAAGGTGAAAACTAAGGCTGGCTTTTCCAAGAGCATGTTCCTTAGAACCCTAATCATAAGAGATGCTTTGTGATAGAAGGTTCCACGACCAAATACATATGGGAAACACTATATATGATATCTCTCTCTTAAATAGTCTTCATGTAGATTATCGTATTCTGAGTATTCATGAAGGAAACCTTTAAAACGTATTTCACCCAGCACTTAATAATACAATTTCACTGTAGAAATCGCTTTTATAATAACTTCACATTAATGGGCTGGGAAGCTATCATTTTAGTTTGAGCTATATGCTTTCCCATACCTTCTCAAAATCTTTTTGGTAATTCTCCTCCTCGTGCACATAGTTGTGGAGTGGGCATTGGAACCAGAATATCCCATTTCTCTGGTCATAGTAATTTGTTCATATATGAATAAGAACCCATCAAGCCCAATCAGAGCCTTCAACATATATATGTGTTTTTAATGTTCATTTTTGAGAGAGAGAGAGAGAGAGAGAGAGCGCAAGTGGGGGAGGGACAGAGAAAGGACACAGAAGATCTGAAGTGGGCTCTGTGCTGACAAGCAGCAATCCCAATGCGGGGCTCCAACTCACAAACTGTGAGATCATGACCTGAGACAAAGTCAGACATTCAACCAACTGATCCACTAAGGTACCCCCAACATAATTAATATTTCTGATGATCTCCTGGATTTAGCTGAGTCTCATTAAGACACCTCTTAGACTTCTCAGATATATGAACCCAAGTCTCCCTTTTGCTCAGACTAAATCCAGTTGAATTACAGTTACTTGCTACTGAAAAAATGCAGACAGGAATTATTCCTCCTTAGAGCAGAGTTTGGAAAATTCTGTTCCAGGGTAACAGCTGTGAGTAAAATGATGCAATTTTGAAATGTAATAAGCAATAGCCTTAGTTTTTTTCTAAGGGTTAAGTGGGTCTATTAGGGAACCTGAAGATGGAAGTGACACATTTAGTATGAGAAGATATTACAGCCTATTTTATCTTTAAAAAATTTTTTTATTAAAAATTTTTTTTAATTAAAAAAAATTTTTTAATATTTATTTTTGAGAGAGGGAGACAGGGGCAGACAGACTGTGAGTGAGCAAGGGGTAGAGAGGGAGAGGGAGACACAGAATCTGAAGCAGGCTCCAGGCTCTGAGGTGTCAGCTCAGAGTCTGATGTGGGGCTCAAATTCTCAGATCGTGAGATCATGACCTGAGCTGAAGCTGGACCCTTAGCCGCCTGAGCCACCCAGGTGCCCCTATCTTTTTTTAAAAGATACTTTGGAAATAAAAGATAATGGAATGAAATCCAAAACTGTCAAAATATACCAAGGAATAGTTTTATTTTAATGTCTGCTTCACTTACTCAGAAATATTAACTAAAGGAAGAATACAACATCTTCTTATGGAAAACACGGTGCTGGAAACTTGACAAATATTATTTCATTTATTTCTCACAACAAAGGAAAATAGATAAAAATTACCACCATTTCTCAGACTGTGAAACTAAGTCTTATAAACATTATGTAACTTCCCAGTATCACAAACTAGACTGTGGTAATACTGGAATTTAAAGGCACTCATCATTGCCATTCAGTGAAGTTGCTCCTTTATTTTTTTGCAGATAAGGTAACTGATACAGAATTTCCACATGTTAGATTTCCATCACTAAATTCCCCCAAACTTAGCAGCTTAAAACAATGCAAATTTATTATTTCACAGTTCTGTGATTCAGAAGTCTAATGGGTTAAACTGGTTTCTCTACTTAGAGTTTCACAGAGCTGCTATCGAAGTGTTGGCAGGTCTGTGTTCCTTTCTGGAGGCTCTAGTGAACAATTCATCTCTAGGCTTGTTCAGGTTGTTGGCACAATTCACTTCTATGTAGTTGTAGGACTGAGGTCTGTTTCCTTGCTGGCTGTTGGCCAGGAGTTGTTCTTAGCATCTAGAAGCTGCCCTTATTTTCTGGCTTATGGCTCCCTTCAAAGTCAGCAAAGTCACTTAAGTCACTCCCATGCTTGGAATCTCTGTGACTCTTCTGCTGTCTCATCTTTCTAATATATCTCTTGACTCTAGTCAAGGAAAGATTCTCCACTTTTCTTTTAAAGTTTATTTATTTGGAGAGAGCGTGAGCAGAGGGGGAGCAGAGAGAGAGGGAGACAGAGAAACCCAAGCAGGTTCTATGCTCTCAGCAAGGAGCCCTATGTGGGGATCAATTTCAGGAGCCATGAGCCAAAATCAAGAGTCTGGCAGTTAACCAACTGAGCCACCCACATGCCCTGTAGATTCTCCAAATTTAAGAGGATATGTAATTGTATTGAACCCACTTGGACAATTCAGGATAATCTCACTTTCTCAAATTATTTAACTATAATCACTTCTGCAAAGTTCCCTTTGTCATGTAACATAATATATTCACAAATTCAAGGGGGTGGGCATGGAAGTCTTTAAGGGTCCATTATTTTGCCTACCAAATTCTATCTATATAATGTCACAGTTGTAATGTTTCAAAATGAAAAAGGTAGAAAATTTACATATGTGTTTCCTAAGCATTTATTATATTTACTTATAAACATGGTGTGTACATAAAAAAAGTATAACACCATTCAGTATACACATGCACATGTACCTAGGGATAGAAATGTACAAATAATAGATATGTTTGGAAAAAAAAAGGAAAGTTAGAGTTCATAGAATAGGTAGAAAACAAGAATTCTGAAACAAGTTAATGTTTGTTTGCTTTTTAATAATGAAAGGAGTACATGGGATGCCTGAGTGGCTCAGTTGGTTGAGCATCCAACTCTTGATTTTGACTTAGGTCGTGATCTCACAGTTTGTGAGATGGAACCCACGTTGGGCTCTGTGATGACAGTGTGGAGCCTGCTTGGGATTCTCTCTCTTCCTGTTTCTCTGCCTGCCCCCCCCCCTTAAAATAAATAAATGAGCTTTAAAAATAAAAAAAAAATAATGAAAATAGTACATAACAACAACAGAGAGAGTTTCACTGATATATTTTAGACAAGAGATGAAATCTGCTTAGGTTTGTGAGAACAAGCTGAATCATATAAGAAGAAATTCTGGGGTATGACTCATATGTAACAAATATTGTAAGAGGGTCTGAGATATTTAGAAGATTATTAAAAATTAAAATGTCTATATTATTTTTATCCATAATTTCCAAAATTTGGACTCAGCCAAGATGTTACTTAGTAGGAGGCTATATAAACAATGGAATATTATTCAGCACTAACAAGAGATGAACTACGAAGCTGTAAAGACAGTGAGCTGTAAAGACAGTGAGGAATTAAATGTAAAGACATTTAATTTGGATTAAATGCATATTTACTAAGTGAAAGAAGATAATCTGAAAAGGCTACATACTGTAGATTTCTAACTATATGATATTCTGGAAAAGGCAAATCTATAGATAAGTAAAAACAAAAAAAATCAATGGTTGCCAGGGGTTAGGATAAAGGGAAGGATGAATAGGCAGAGTACAGATTTTTAGGACAGTGAAACTATTCTGTATACCACAACTGTGGATACATATCATTTATACATTTGTCGAAACCTATAGAATGTATTATAGTAAACCTTAATGTAAACTATGGACTTTGATAACAATGTGTCAATGTAGGTTCATTGCTTTTAGCAAGTGTAACGCTGTGGTGCAGGATGTCAATAGTGGGGGAGGAGGGTTTGCTTATTGGCAGCAGGAGGTATACAGAAACTCTAGGTACTTTTTGCTCAATTTTGGTGAGAACTTAAAACTTCTATCTACTAAAAAATGAATTGCTCAGGAGGATTTGATAGAGAAATTTCAGGAGCCAACAAACTGAACGAGGGTTCCTTCCAATGTGTAGTGACCTAACATTTGAATGTATAAGCGTGAGGAATAATTTTACTTAGAATTGTCAGTATTGGAGTCTACTCCACAAATATAGATGTCATGGTATTGTAGGTTAAATTGTATTTTAATTATATACAATATTTTTCCATTTGCCCACAATGATATACTTTTTGTTATCTATGTTGGTATAAATCTTTAATATGAATGTAGGAGGGGAAACTGCTTGTTTTTCTGAGGACTGTATCTGTTTATGTCATTGAAATGAAGGACAAAACTTAAATAAAAAAATGGAAACAGACATATTCACACATAGTCTCAAAACAAAAGAAATAAAGGTAAAGAAAAAGTATCCCCTTGCCTTAGAATGGGGACAAATAAAATGATAGCTTTTCAATATCCAATGATATCTATTATTTATACAAGGATGTTTAGACTGTTACCAGAGAGAAATAAATACAGCTAAAATCATACTCAATTTGTATGTTTCCATTGGGGAAGGTAGGGGTGAAGGTTCCCCTTCATCCAGAACATAAAAGAATTAGTAAGTCCTTTGGAGGCAGGGAACAAAAATCTCAGCTGCCATTTGCCTGCTGGGGACTTAAATGCATTGCCTGGATAATTTCTTATCACTGTCTGACTGACAGACAATAATTTGGCACGTTTTGAAGGAAGAGTGAGAGAAGAGATCAAGGGTCTGAGAAATAAAGGATGGCTTTTATGCTATTTTTTATTAGCTCTAAAGCAATTGCACGGACAAAACCTTATAAATATTTTACAAATGACTTTTAAAGATTTCTCAATAATAATATTTTGGGCTTCCTGGGTGGCTCAGTTGGTTAAGCCTCCGGCTCTTGATTTTGGCCCAGGTCATGATCTCACGGTTCATGAGATTGAGCCCCGAGTTGGGATCCTTGCTGACAGCATGGAACCTGCTTGGGATTCTCTCTCTCTCTCTCTCTCTCTCTCCCTCTCCCTCTCCCTCTCCCTCTCCCTCTCCCTCTCCCTCTCCCTCTCCCTTTCCCTCTCTCTTTCCCTCTTCCTCTCTTCCTCTCTCCCTCCCTCCGTCCCTCCCTCTCTCTCTCCCTCCCTCTCTCTCTCTCTCTTTCTCTTTCTCTCTCTCAATATAAATAAAGAAACTTGAAAAATATCTAGCCAGTTTGAAAATCACTACAAAACAATAATGAGGGAAATCTCATTTTGATAAGACAACACTGGATCTATTTTTTTTCTGTCTGCTGTCAATTAAAACAATTGTAAATTTAAGCCTGATTTTACACAATTCACAAAATTATAACTGAATCCTCTCCATGTTAAAGAGTTGAACTTATCTGATAACTCTTGGCCTGTGTTTTTATATTTAGCCCCTCCAGCCTGACTAGAGAATGAAAACTCACAGTAATAACAAAAAAGTGTCAGTCCTTGAGATAGTATTCTACCTTATTTAAGTGCTTTATTCTTTCCATATTCTTAGACCAATTAAACCAGTGGTTTACTCTGCCTTCAGGAAGATACTGTGCAGTAGTACTATGAAGTATCCCTATTTTTATTCAAACACCTCCCTGGCTAACTTTTCTCCCCTCTTACCACTTTAGGGTCCTGTGATGTCTCCCCACATGTTACCTAATTTTTTCTTCAAATCTAGCTGAAGGGCTTACTTTCTTCCTACCTACTCCAGCTCATGGTATGCTTCTTCCTTCTTCCAATCTGTTCATATCTTTTGGCACAGATCATTTGGTGTTCAGCGTTTACTTCTTAAGCACACCCTGTATGTCCTGTAGTGTCTCTACTGTTTCTATAGGCTGAGCCTAAGGAAAAAGCTTGGGGAGAGGAACATGCGGTGTCACTGTCCGTGGTCCTGAAACGTCGTTGTTGGCTAACGAGGTTTTTCTTAAGTGTACTCTGTTGACGCCTGTGCACTTTCTCTCAGGAATTTTTAAAGTGGTACAGTGGTGGTGACAAGGAAAATATAAGGCAAGGAATTATTGGGGGAAAAAGGATAAATGAATATATATAGGGCTTTCAAGCCATTTCCTGGATAGAATAAGGCACTTGGATTTGATATTTTCAAACAACTACAGATGCCATCTTAGGAATAAGAAGGGGATATATAACATAGCTGGCATAGCCAAGAAAGGAGTTTAAAAAATTCGTGTACCAAGTGATATAAGGTTGTACAAAGGTTGGCATGAATAAACACATTGATGTTGGTGGGCGAGCAGACCAGACATGCAGCGGGTTGTGAATGCAGCATCACTTGTGTCTTCCCAAACTGACATAGGGTTTATCTTTATTTTTCTCTCTTGATTAAAAAATAAAAAAAGTCACTTGGCATTGTAGCGGAACAAAGATAACTGTAACTTATGTTATGCATCTGATGTAGCTTGTACCTTCTTCAATTCAAGCGTTTCTGTAACAGTTACATTCCAGCCCCAATTCATGGTGATGGGCAGAGCATATACCCCCTACATTCTCTGTTAAGTTCCCCAACTAAAGTATAACCTCCGCGAGGACAAACACCTGATATTAAACATTTTTTGATGTCTTGAAATGCTTAAGTAGAGTGGCCGGTGCAAATTAGAGGCTTAGTAATTATCTTTGAATCAAAAGAATTAGAATGCCTTCCACATACACAGCACTCAACAAAGGCTCATGAAATGAGCAAGTTGTTTTAACACTTCCATCCTCTTCCAGGTCCTATTTTAAAGTCCAATCCTCCTCCCCTGGGTACTCCAGGTCCCAACAAACCTACAGCCCCTGTCAATCTCTACCTTCGCTGCACTTAGGCCCAGCCCTCCTCCTGCCAAGCGTCCGTGCCCTCTCTGGGCTCACCCTTTCTTCCTACTCAGCAACCCCAGTCCCCTTCTCCCACCGCCCTCCTCAGGACCTCTCCAGTACGGTGTCTCAGTACCCGGTCCTCGCAGCTTCCGGCCACTCAGCTCCCGGTCCCCTCCCGAAGGGTAACGCGGTTGTCATGGACACGGCACCTGCGCCCTTCGGCGGTGCCCCTTCGCTGTCGTCCCCTCCCCCCACCTGCGGCGTGGAGCTAGCCTCGCCTCCCCAGCTCCGCCCCTGCCCCTCCCGCTCGACGCTCCCTAGGCCGTGCGCGCCCGCGTCTCCCCTTACCCCTGGCCTCCTCCAGCCCCTCGGAGCCGCGGGGACCACGGGGGCGCGCCAGCGAGCAAGCGGCCGCGCCTGCGCACTGCCCGTCTCCCCTAGCGGCGATCCGGGCCGCTGCCGCTCGCGCTTGGGCAGGACGCGGGGCGGGCGGGGGGAGGGGGGAGCGGCTTCGCTTCCAGCCCTGAGTAAGGCGGAGACCCGGGCTGGCGGGCGGAGCAGGAGGCACCGCACCTCGGCCAGAGGCGGCTGCAGCAGCTGCTGCCCTCGTCCCCGCCGCCGCCTCTCCAGTCCCTTCTGTGATTACCCCTCCAGCTGTTGGGAACGGGCGAAAAAGAGGAGGAGGCGAGAAACTCCCACCGACCCACAGAGGTGAGTCCTGGGCAGAGCATCCTCCATCCTTGCCTGCCTCCCTCCCTCCCTACCTCCCTCCCATCCTCTCCATCCTCCCCTCCCTCCCCGCTCCCCAACCCTCCCGCCCTCATCCTTCCCAACATCCCTCTCTCCTCTCCCCTCCTTTCTCTCTTCCAGCCTTTCTTTCATCCCTTTCTTCCTCTCTCCCAGCCCCACTTCCTTCCCACCCTTTCTTTCTTCCCTGTCTTCCTTTCAGCCACTCGCCCTCAAGCTCTGCTCTGCATCCTTTCCTGTTGACTCCATCTCTTCCCCCCTTTCTTCACCCCTTACCCGGTGGGAGATCCCTTGCTTGCTACAACTGTCCGGATTCAGGGGCTTCCAGAAAATTGGGCACATATACCAAGAGATACACTCTTGCACAGCGGATGCCCTGCAGGTCCCTAAATTATTCGGATTAAGGGTCAAGTTGGTTAGAGTACTGGGACCTGGAAAGAGAAGAGGGTCTGGAAAGAATCTGTGGATTTGTGCAGTATTAGGGTGGGGGTGGGGAAGATTGTCACTTAAACATGTTGCCAACAACCCCCCACACCCCTTTTTAGCAGTTTCTTTTTTCCTCCTGGGAGTTACATATTCCCAGTATGTGTCTCACTAATTTTAAATTAGCAGCTTTCCCCGCTTTGATGGTCTCTGTGAGAAGCCACAAGGAAAGAAGAGAAGAGAGGAAGAGAACAAGAGAGGAAGAGGGGAGGGGAGAGGAAGGGTGGTGGCAGTGGACGCTTGTATCCTTTTCCCCTAGGCCTCTTTTGATGGATATTTTCAAACCACCCGCCTAATATTTGTCTTGGAATTGAACCTGTGTATCCTTAGTTCTGTCACTATCTCCTTCAAAAGCAGAAACTCTCTAAACTTTAATGTGTGTGCACCATAGCATTATTTATGGAATGTTTTGGTCAACATACAGAACACTAAGGTAGATAGATCTGGGAAAACAGGGAGCAGAAGAATGGAAGAATACACTTTTGTTCATTATGGCTTAACTTCTAAAGGAGGACAATGAATAGTTTTGGAGTAATGAGTAATGAGCAGGCTTATAAATATACCATTTTAAAAGCATTAGGTGCATTAGAGCCTTAACAGATACTCTTAGCCTTTCTCATCCATCTTACAGGAACTGTAAAGATCTTTGAAAAGAAACATACTGTGTAGTTCTGTTTGTGGTTTACAACAATGGAAAAGTTGAATTAGCTCCGGGACCCTTATTAACAATTTAAAATTTCAATTGGTTTTGTACCACTTAGTTTCACTAAATGTTATATTTCACTTTGGTTTATTTAGCTTGCACTCTAACTCCTTCCATTATATATATCAATAGTAATTTTTCAGACTTCCTTTTGGCAAGTATTGTGGCTGAAAAGTTTATTTATACATGGTGGGACAACCATGCCTCAGAATGTTTAGTGTATTCATCATTTCAGAAAGCTCCAAAAACAGTGTAAGTATAAATCAGAAATGGAGTATTTAGAAGCTTGTATTTTGTAATATCTATTCTCCTTTAAAAAACCAACAAAACCCCAAAACCTTAATATCCATGGAATAGCAATATTTTAAGTTTAATGAGTGTGTAGGGAGGGATTGAATTCACATGGATTCAGTGAAGCTGCCAGTAAGATGCGATGCAGGGAGCAAATGATTGATTTTTTTCTTTTTATTTAAATTATTATATGTCAGTAGTGCAATATGCATTTTTGCATTTTATGGGCATGTAAAAGTAGGAGTTGAGATGAAGAGAATTACCTTGCAAAGTGATTGAGTGCTGATTTGATGAAGAACTGATACAGTTAATCATCTGAATCAGTTTTGGGAAAGTAGGTGTTATTAGGAATGATGGACCTACCCTCTGCCTCAACTCCCTTTGGTAGGAATGCAATTCCATTAATGACTTGGCTGATTCTTAAGACATGTGGCAGAAGCTTGGTTGAATTATCAGTGTTACCAACATCCTGATGCAGAATTGCAGTCAACCCTATCTGTGTTTGAGTGGTGACATAACTTAAAAGTGAACACAATTGTAGATAGGGGTGTTTCTGTATCATTGTTGTTCCTTTTCCTGGAATGCTGTGAAGCTAGTGAAAGACTTTGGTAGTAATTGTATATGAATAAAATAAGTTAGTTTTATCCTAATTTACTCTCAAATGACTTTTTCCCCTTCCAGCATCTCTACTGCTCTTTCTTTGTGGGGCTTCCTACTCATGAGTGTGCAGTGGAGAAGGCCCCTCAGTCAGTCCTGCTCTTTCCTTATTGCAGTTTTGCTACATAGAATGACGTGGGTGTTATGTCTCAGTTTTCAATACTGTTCTTACTATGGAAAGAAAGGTACCATTTATTTGTCTCCTTTGTAAACATTTGTCCACTTAGTGAAAACAAAATATGGTAGCTTATTAAAGAATAGAAGATAAAATGACATCTGTTTACAGCAAGATTTTGAGACAGATGAGTAAAATTAATAACATATAAAATAGAAGAGAAACTAGTGTCTTCAAAAAGCAACCTGCTACTCTGACCAAAATCCAGTTTACAGATAGAGACTTCCTATGAAGAATTTCATTTCTGGAAGCTTCTGCCTTTAGTTGACTGGACCTTTAAGAATGTATGGTACAGATAAAGACCCAACAGAACATTTAATGGACACTGTAGGAAATATTATGGGTATATTCTGTGTGCCTCCCTCACTCAGAGCTCTTAAAACCTGCCCAACCATATGCTAAGTGATGTGAGGTATTGGAAAGAAGTAAAAGACACCACTGTCTTTGACCTTAGCTTACAGTCTAGTAGAGGAGAGCAGGCATTTGCATGAGGTCATATTTCACAATGTCAAAGAATAAGGTCTTTGGAGAGAGCTTTAGATTTGAGTGCATGCTTTATTTAAGTAGTAGAGAGTGTTGTCTACCTTGGTAGACTCTGATTCATGGGATTGCTTTAAGGGTTAAATATGTTAAGCAAAGTACTTAGTACAAATAATGTATATATTGGGTAAGCATTATTGTAATTAGAATATATGGTTTTAAAATAAGACAATATATGATTATGTACTAGAAAAGAGTGAAGAGAAAGTAAGTGAGGAATTGCAAACAGGACAGATGTTTATGTAGCCAGGGAAAGATTGTATTCACCGGTAGTTCTGGAGCTTGGACGGGTATTCCTGAGAAGGATTTCATGCAGTGTGGGTACCAGAGCTGGAACAAAAGCAGAAAGCGAAGAAGCAGCAAGGTGTGTTTGGGAAGACTCCTTAGTGGAATATTTGGCATACTGGTGAGGGTATTAAAAGGTGTTACACTTATATAGTCAGGGTAATTACGCTAACACTTAGGATAAGACAACTTGTTGTAGTGTAAGATCTATTTTATGACAGAATGTTTAGCTACCCAGGGGTTTTGTATTAGTGCTCACCCAAAGCCCCATCCCAAGACACTGAATCCTAGGTCGGTGTCAAGGTGAGGACCCAGACTGTTTTTTTTTTTTTTCATCTCTTTTCTTTCAAGGCAGAGAGTAAACTTGACCTTTCTAAACAACAAAGGTTCAATATTGTGATTATCACAACTCTCTCTTGTTTTGACTTAACCCAGGAATATTCCAGGACTGTAGCTTGGAAAATAATAACCAGGATTATTTTATGTTGACACACATGAAGCAGGTAATTTTAGGGTAATTATATTTCCAGGAACTTTATTTTTATTTTATTGTTGACTTTTCCTAATAACAGCAATCCCCCTTCCTCCCATTTTTTGGTGTTCAAGATTATTAATGATCCTGTATGGATTATGCTATTCCAAGTATTTTACGGGGAGACTAAGCTCTGATGACAACAGGGGGTCTGTTGGGAATGTGTGTGTGCACTAGGCAAGTTAAATGTCTGCATAGGATGGGATGCCAGTTTCTTACTGGCTACGTCTGTTGGTACACTTTTGACAGGTGTTTATTAACTATTTTGAAACATATATCCACGAAACAATTATCCAACAGCATCAGTGATACGAATTATATTATCTTATTGGAAAAAAGGGTTTTCAGAAAATTTTACCTGCAAGTTAAAAAAATGTTAGTGTTCATCTTTATGGTTTTCATGTTTCATCCATTTTAATCCATTGACACAATTTGCTTTCTCTAAAATAGTAAAATACTCTTCTTATATTTATTTTTTATAGTTTTAATATTACTGAAAATGGTCACATGAAAATTATTTTATAAGAAACATGAATGTTAAAGTTAGCAGTTTAACAGACCATAGACTATAGCATTTTTCTATTTTGAGATTTTCCTCAATATTCTGTTGTTTTAAAGATTCAGCATATCTGAATAAAACATTTTCAAATATATTACTTCTAGGCAGTTCCGTATTAAAGCACTAGTGATTTTTGACACACTTTACTTTTAGACATTTTTATTTTCCTCATAAGTGAATTTTTACCTTGGAGATGAATTCTAACTCAACCACAAAATATGCATTCAACAACTTTTTGAGATTATTACCTGTAACATATTATTAAAAAACACCAGTGATAGTCTGATTTTATAAAGCTTAATTTTATAGGGCTTTTGTTCCATTTTATTTACAAGTTGTATCTGCATGTACAACTCGTAGACTATTGTTTTTCAGATGTGAAGACAGTGTGCATTAACAGGAATAAAATAAGCAATTTTCTTCCCTATATGTTAAGGTGGTGACCAAATGGAGAGGTAGAGTCAGGATAAGATAAAATGAATTAATTTTGTTTCATCTATGGAGCTGAAAAATTAATATTTCCTGTTAAACTAAGGGTTTTCTGTATTTTTCCTGTCATGCTGATTAAATCCATGTTTTACTTGTTTTAAAGTATACACACACAAATATATTTCAGTTAACATTCTTTAAAACTAGATCATAGCTGAAAAAACATGTACGTAAAATCAAATGTTGGCTTTCCATTATTTTGCTACTTCTCAGTATCTTGGTATTTTATGCTTTTTTTTGGGGGGGGGGGACTAAGTAATATAGCACCTGTGGGAACTGCCTGATTTGGATCAAGATCCAAATCAAGTAATATCCTAACTTGCTCCAACATTCCTACCTTAAAATAATGGACATGCCACCAGGATTGAGGTAAAATAAATAATTTTAAAAGATCTTATGGACTATAGAACCATAATAGAAAAATTAACAGGACACTTCTAATATATTAATGTTGTGTAAACTGGGGTTATGTTGTTTATTATGTATCTGCAGTAAATCCAAGATCTTTTTTTTTTTTTTATAGCATTTTGATGTTTCACAGCCAAAGCCATGAACTCCTGATGGAGATATGTCAGGTCTCCCACAACCTAACCAGAAACTGTAGTGACTCCATGCTTGACCAAAGGAGCTGACATTCTCATTTGATTTTAATTGTGTTTGGACAAAGATTTGGTGCAAATACACTCACTCAAGTTTATTGTAAATTCAATAAGGCCTGAAAACTGTTGTTAAACATCATTAATCCATCTTTCAGTAAAAAGGTAGAAATGCCCCTCAAATATCTCAGGAAGAGCTAATTGTCCTCAGTTATTGCTAGGAAAGGACATCTTACAGTTCTTGAGAGTTTACCGCTGGTCTTCATTTTCTTTCTTCAGGCATTGATACCTGCCAGCGTATTTCCACAAATTATGTTTTTCCCCCTATAATATGCAGAATTGGCATAAAGAAATATATACAGAACTTGTTAGGGAAAATGTTTGCATCTAAATTTATCTCTCTATTCACTTACACTCTCTTTTTATTTTTTATCCTATTACCTAGCATGAATTTATTCAGTAAGTTTTTTTGTTTGTTTTTTGTTTTTCTAAATATCTGCTGTGTGCAGAGCATTGGGCTAGAGATTGTAATTTTATAAAAGCACTGAATCAGGCACCAGGACACCTCAGTTCTTCCTCCAGGTTTTCAACCAACTAACTAGTTATATGACTAAACAAGCCTCACACTCTCCAAGGCTTATTTATTTAATCTTTATTTTAAGTGGTTTTGACTCTATATGATATATAGAGTGTTTCTAGCTATAAAATTCTATAATAACTACCTGTGAGTTTCCCTTAAAATTTCAAGGCGTAATGATTTATTTCTTACTGTGTCCCATTTGTTTTTTTCTTTTGAAACATAAACTGCTGCTACGTGAGAAAAACCTTCATCTTCAGTGGCATATGCTTTCTCTTTCCCAAGAAAATTGCAAATTTAGCTTCACAGAGTCTCTGGGCTAAGGGAGAACTACAACACATTTCTCTTTCTTACCTTTCCATCCTTTCCTCTCTCTCCTTTTTAAAAACCCTTCCTGGCCTGAAGGCATGTGTCAGTTGCTACCTCCATTCAGGGACTAGCCCGTTGTATGGTGGACTTGTTTGAGTAATGCCAATGTCTCTGAAAGATTCTATGACATTAACAAATTTAGAATAAGGTGATATTTATCTAAAAATTATATATGCTCTGAGGTTAGTAGTTTTGCTTCAGGCACAGTGAAGTCCTGCTTACTGCCTAAATCCTATTCCATAGGACTCTATGGTCATCAGAATTGTACCAAATTCCCTTTAAAATTTCTAAAATAAAATTTGTTGAGGTATATTTTCTGTATAATATATTATATCCATTTTTTTCTTTTATTGAAGTGTAGTTGGCATACAACATTGGTTTCAGGTGTACAACATAATGATTCATTTATATATATTACAAAGTGATAACCATGTCAAATCTAGCTACTGTCTGTCACCAAGCAAAGTTGTTAAATATATTCCCCATGCTGTACATTGTATCCTTGTGTTTTGTTTTATAATTAGAAGTTTGTACCTTTTAATCCCCTTTCCTTATTTTTCCCATCCCTTCACCTCTGGCAAACACCATATTTATGAATCTGTGTTTCTATTTTGTTTTGTTTGTTTATTTGTTTAGTTTTTTGGATTTCACATATAAGTGAAACCATATGGTATTTGTCTTTCTTTATCTAATTTATTTCACCTAACATAACACCCTCTAGGTCCACCCATGTTGTCACGTGTGTGTGTGTGCATGTGTGTGTGCACACACACGTGTGTGTACATACACCTGTGTGAGTGCCATATCTTCTTTATCTGTTTGTCTCTTGATGGACACTTAAACTGCTCCCATGTCTTGACTATTATAAATAATGCTCCAGTGAACATAGGGGTGCATATATCTTTTCAAATTAGTGCTTTCAGTTTCTTTGTATAAATTCCCAGAAGGGGAATTGCTGGATCACTTGCTAGTTCTACTTTTAATTTTTTGAGGAACCTCTGTACTGTTTCCATAGTGGCTGTGCCATTTTCCATTCCCAACAATAGTGAATGAGAGTTGCCTTTTCTCTACATTCTCATCAACACTTGTTATGGCTTGTCTTTTGGACAGCAGTCATTCTGACAGGTGTGAAGTGATACCTCATTGTGGTTTTGATTTGCATTTTCCTGATGATTAATGATGTTGAGCATCTTTTCACGTGTTTATTGGCCATTTGTATGTCTTGTTTGGAGAAAAAAATGTCTGTTCAGGTCCTCTGCCCATTTTTAAATTGGATTGTTTGTTTGATATTGAATTGTGTGAGTTTCTTATAAATTTTGGATATTAACCCCTTATCAATTATATTATTTGCAGATATCTTCTCTGAGTAGGCTGCTTTTTCTTTTTTTTTTTTTGATGGTATTCTGTAATTAGCAAAAGCTTCTTATTTTGATGTAATCCCATTTGTTTATTTTTGTTGGTTTTTTAAAAAAAAGTTTTTTTAACGTTTTTATTTATTTTTGAGACAGAGAGAGACAGAGCGTGAACAGGGGAGGGGCAGAGAGAGAGGGAGACACAGAATCCGAAACAGGCTCCAGGCTCTGAGCAGTCAGCACAGAGCCTGACGCAGGGCTTGAACTCACGGACCGTGAGATCATGACCTGAGCCGAAGTTGGACGCTTAACTGACCAAGCCACCCAGGCGCCCCTATTTTTGTTGGTTTTTAAATATTTATTTATTTTGAGAGTGAGAGTGCAAGCAGGGGAGGGGCAGAGGGTGAGGAGACAGAGAATCCCAAGCAGGCTCCGCACTGCCAGTAGAGAGCCCGATATGGGGCTTGATCTCATGAACCCTGAGATCTGAGTCAAGATCAAGAGTTGGACGCTCAACCTACTGAGCCACCCAGGTGCCCTTGCTTATTTTTTTTTTTGTTGTACTCATCTAAGGAGACAGATCCAAAAAATATTGCTCAGACTAATGTCTAAGAGCTTACTGCCTATGTTTTTTTCAGGAGTGTTATGGTTTCTGGTCTTATAGTTAAGTATTTGATCCATTTTGAGTTTACATTTGTATCTGGTATACAAAAATGGTCCAGTTTCATTCTTTTGCATGTGACTATTCATTTATTGAGGAGATTATCTTTTCGGCCATTGTATATTCTTCCTTTGTGGAAGATTAATTGACCATGTAAATATGAGTGTATTTCTGGAGTCTATTCTCCAAAGTGTACTCATTTTAAGTGTGGTTGTGCATTGACAAATATACCTTTGTAACCACCACTGCAATCAAGATATATACTGTTTCCATTACACTAAAAAGTTCCATTCTGCTTGATCTGTTATTTCTCTGTTGATTAGTTTTTCCTGTTCTAGGAATGGATATAGATGGAATCAGAGAATGTGTAGTCATTATTGTCTCCATCTTTTACTGAGCATAATGTTTTTGAGATTTCTCTATGGCTTTGAATATATAAACTTGTAGGAGAAAACATTTGAGAAAATCTTTGTGATTTGTGGTTAGGCAGTAATATCTTAAGACTCAAAAAGCACTAACTATAAAAAAAACATAAATTAGATGTTATCAAAATAAAAAAAAACTTTTCAAAAACACAAGATTTGCTATATCTGTGTATTTCTATTTGTATCTCTATATATTGGACAAAGGACTAATTGTCCTAAGTGTACATAGGACTCTAGCATCTCAATAAGAGAACAAACAATCCAATGAAAAAAATGGACAAAATATTTGAAGATATATTTCACAAAAGAAAATATACAAATGGCCAATGAAGATGTGAAAGGTGTTCAACTCCATTATTTGCCCCAAATAATGAAATTTTATTTATTTATTTATTTATTTATTTATTTATTTTTAATGTTTATTTTATTTTTGAAACAGAGACAGAGCATGAGTGGGGGAGGGGCAGAGAGAGAGGGAGACACAGAATCCGAAGCAGCCTCCAGGCTCTGAGCTGTCAGCACAGAACCCTAAGCGGGGCTCGACCTCACAAACAGTGAGATCATGACCTGAGCCGAGGTCAGATGCTCAACTGATTGAGCCACCCAGGTGCTCCTAAATAATGAAATTTTAAAAAGCACAACACAAGACCACCGTACAAACACTAGAATGGCTAAATTTAAAAAGACTGATAATGTCAAGTTTTGGAGAAGATGTGAGGTGTCTGAGGCACTCATACATTGCTCATGGAAATCCAACACTTTGGGAAACAGTTTGGCCATTTCTCCTAATGTTAAAAATGTTTTTACCACCCAATCCAGGCGTTCCACTCCCAGGTGAAATGAAAACATAGCAGAAAGACTCTTACATGAACATCAACAGCAGCTTTATTCATAATAGCTTCAAACTAAAAACAACCCAAATATCCATCAATTCAAATTCCCATTTTAAAGTTATTCTTTGAAAAAGAAAACAGAACTACTGGTATATGGTTTTGGGTTTTGTGCTATCTACTCCAAGCAACCTGGCAGCAGAGGAAAGAGAATACATTCAAAAAGATTTGCCAAAGTAACAAGAAACCTGAAGGATGGGAAGGTCTAGGTGTCAGGCCTCGGCTTGGCTTTCCCTCTCTTCCCTGGACTCTGCCCCTCTGTGTCTAGACCTCATCGTCAGCCAGCGGCATGATGGCTACTGCAGTTCTAAGCCCACCATCATGCAGCAGCAGTGTGCCTTCCAGAAAAATGAGGAAACCTTTGCCAAAAGTCCTCCCTTATCTCTTATCTCACTGTCCAGTACTGGATCACATGGCCATCCCCAATGCCCTCAGTAGCAAAGAGAAAGGGAATAGCATGTTCCTAGTTTAGGCTAATCAGGATCTCCCAGCTCAGATGAGATAGGCTTTCTCTGAAGTGCTAGGCTGTGTGTAGGAAATGAAGGGGAGAGATGTACTGAATGGCAGTTCTGTTAAGAAAAAGGAAGGGGAAACGAATGTTGGGTAAGCAAGTAGCAGTGTTGTTTGAATTTTATTTAGATGCCTGCCATGATATTCATCTTACGGGAAGGAGGTTGAAGAGAAAAGCTAGGATTGTCGCCATAGTCTATTATTGTGGGAACATGTGCAGAAACAGGTGACAAAGGGTACCCTAGCAAAAAAAAAAAAAAAAAAGAGGGAAGAAATTTAAATCCTAATGCACAGCATGAATTAGAGGAAGAAAGAATCTAGATCCAGGGGGATAATTCAAAGTAGGCAAGCACATGCATAGTGACAAGCAGAGCCAGGCACACGGGGGCCCATAGAGTTGGGACAGGAGGTGAAAGTCACTGCTGGCAGTAGTCTGGAATCCAGGCAGGCAAACTCGATTGCAGTTTGCCCATCTGTGAAATCAGGACCTCAGGCAAGAGGATTTTCATGTTTTGCTTGTTAAGGCAGAAGCTAAAACAGTAATTATTCTCTCCTTTTTTTTTATAGGTGTTGTCAACCCACTTTAGATTCTGTGTCAAGAATAGAAGCCATACCTTCATTTTGTTCTAATATTTCCCTATTTCAATCTTGGGCCCCCATTAGTTTCTTAATAAATGCGAGCTGTTGAATTAGGTCTCTGAACTCTTTCTATCTTTAAACAAATGCTACAGATTTCTGGTTAAACAAATGTAGCAGTCATTCATCAAATACTTTCTTACAAGTTATTAAAACCACTGTTTTCGAGGACACAGCCCTGGATCTACATAAAAGTATGATAGAGCACTTGACCTTATGAGTTGACAATCTAGCAGGGGTGAAAAGTACCTGAACCGTTTAATACCAGAAAGAATACGATAGAGATGTCGTGCAATGTGATACCGACTCCACAGCGGCACGGGCCAGAAGTCCAGGTGAACTCAGAATCAGAAACAAGTGGGTCTAGTAATGGATGGGAGAGAGATGGAGGAGGGGATGACCTTGTATTAGTACTTTTTATTTCAGTCCTGCCTCGGTCTGGGAACTGGGACAGGGCTGAGCCAGCAGGAAGGTGGGATCAATGAGCACAGCAGGGGCAGAGGTGGAGTCATAGCCAGGAGAACAGAAGCTGGGAGGCTGATAACTGCTCAGTAAGCAGCTGAGAAGTGGGACTGGCCTGGCGTGAAGGGGAGAGCCAGGCTGGGAGTAGAGAAACATTTTGGCATTATCTGTATCAAGGTATCTCAAGGATGTAATAACAGAAGATACATTATTTCAGAAACGACACATTTTGTCTTTTACATTTGCAGTAGTGCATGCCCATTGCTGAACATCTAGAAAATAAACAGAAAAAAGACACTTGAAAATAAAAATGATTGCAGTCCAATAACTATCCAATGAACATTTGGTAAATTTCAAGGTTTCTCCCTCACCCCAACCCCCACCCCTACTATGAGTATATCTGAGTTTATCATGCAGAGGTCTTTTTAAAGCATACCTGATATCATAGGTATATATAATTTTGTGTTTGGGTTTTTAAACTAAACATACTTAAGCATTTCCTCGGGTGATAAAAACTCTTCCTCCATGTTCAATCCTCTGAAACATTACATTGATTGGAATTTAAGTTTCTAGTTTTTGGTTATCTATGGAGATAAAATGTTTATACAAATCTGCCTTCAAATATGGGTTGTGTCATGGGCAGGAGATTGACCTTAGGGCCCCAGGAGAGTCCCTTAACATATATAGGTGATTAATGTCTGTGTAGTAAGGTGTATTTTCTTATATTTACTGAGATGGTAACATAGTATTTTATGCCTTATTTTCACTTCACATATAGCTTAGTGGATAACATGAGCACACACACACACGCACACACACATTTAAACTGCTGCCTTTTCTATAGTTTGGTTTAATCATGGTTTATTTAAGCCTTGTGTTTTCACGACAGTTTATTCCTATTATTTTGCTATTTCAAACAAGCATCCTTATACAAGTTTCTTGTCCACACGTTCTAGTGTATTCCTTTGGAAAGTACACTGGCAGTTGTAATTTTGAGGAATGAGGTATGTGCATTTTAGATTTTAATAGTTGATACCTAATTGGTCTTCAAAATGGTAGCACTACTTTCTTTACATTCAACCGGCAGATGGGAAGGTGCATATTTCCTTAAACTTTTGCCAATACATGATAGCTTTAACTTGGAAAAGTTTACCAATGCATAGGTAAGAATGGCACCTTGTTATATGAATTTGTTACTCTGATTTATAGAGAGGTTGACTATCTTTTCATTTGTTTTTGGGCCTACTGGCCTAACGTTTTGCTTCTGCTGTGGTAACTGCGTTCATATCTTTACCCATGTGTTTCTAGTGGATTATTTATCTTATTTTAATTTATAGGACTTATTTATATTCTCTGGGTATAAAGAATTTTGTTGTTGTCACAGTCTTATAACCACTATAGCTTATGGGATGTTGCGATGTCTAGTAAGTGATGATTTTTGTTTTCCAAATTCTCTTATTTGTTGTTGGGCGTTTTCTTTAAAAGACTAGGATAACCAGATTATCTAATTTCATAAATAACACCCTTGGGATTTCAACTGGCATTGTATTTGATTTAAGAGTATTTGAGAGGAAAGTAACAACTTTCTCATTCATAGTCTTTCCATTGGCGTGGCTCATTTATTGCGGCCTTTTTCATGTCCCTCAATATAATAAATTGTTTTCTTCAAAGAGGAAAGTCTTTCTCATTTCATGTTACATTTATTATCATCTTGTTTGTAGTTTCTTTTGCTGTTAGGAAAAGGATTGTGTTTCTTTTACATTTTCTAAAAGGTTATTACCGATATAGAAACTATTCCTTTACATTTTTGTATTCGATCTTATATCCCGTCACCTTGTTGAAATAACTTTACTAGTTGAGGAACATTGTTCTTCTTGTGTTTTTCTTACCAATTTGTGTAACCTCTTTGTACGTAAAGACAACAGTATATGGCAACTTACACACACACACACACACACAAACAGACGTAAATAGGATATAATACTTCTATTTTTCTTTTAGTTTTCTTCTAATTTTAGATACCTTTTCCTATTCACTTAGATTTAGTATGAATGAGTCATTCTTCATATATGAAATACACTATAGTGTGAACTGAACACACCTTTTTGCTTTAAATATTATTCTCAATATTTGTCTCTTCCATAGTAACCCAAATACATTGTTGTAATTATACCAGTATCACTGTAATTGTGAACCTTTATCTCTGGACTAAGCAGGGTGTATACATGGATTTCGTATATTCACTTCCAAATATTTACTTGGCACTTTTCTAGGCCTCTATGAATACTTCATGGGGATACTGTTTGTATGTGGCTCTTCAAAGGCGTGAACTAGGTCTTTTTTAGGTCTTGGGCTGAGTTGACTGGTGTTATGATGATGGTGACAACGTGCTTATGATAATGCTCCTGGTAGTAAACTTTTAAAATTTTATCTAAATGACTTTGTTCTTTGGCTGCTACTTTCAATACTATGTTATCATCATTTTCCCACTGACGTTCTGCCACATACCATCTCTCCCTCACATTCAGCCTTGTTTTGGAGAAATATTTAAATACTAACACAGTACTCGGTTCAGCACCACTGAGAAGCTTTGGAGATCTTCAATTCTTTAACAGAAGTTAATTTTTGGCACTAGATCTTTTTCAAACTTTAGGAGAAGCTTAACCTTGGCTTTCTTTTCATGGTGTTCTTTTAGTATGAAAAATGGTTATTTTGAAAGAAAACCTTTCATTGATTCTGCATATTGCGAAAATGGGCAAATTGCCTTGAATTATAATTACTCATCTGGTCTAGGCTTTATGCATACATATTGGTATTGATTTATCATAAATGAGCCTGTCACCTTAAAATCCTCTGATCTGCACTAAGATGTTATAAGTAGATGATGTAAATTCACTATTGAAAATAGGGGTTTTTCTTTGTAGAATATTAATTGAATATGGATGTGAAATGAGTAACAACTGGCAAGTCCAGATTCAGAATTGTAAGATATTTTTATTAACATTGAATCATTAAATCTAATTTTTAGAAATGTAGTTAGCTTTATAATAGTTCTGTCTTTTCCTAAAGAATTGCAGTAAATATGAGTCACAATAATACTAATATCATAAGTTCAGATAAAGATTTCAGTGACCAGCATACAACTGTTTTCTGTTTTAGGTGGTCTGAATAATTTGAGATATATGATGAAATTTTCTTGGGGCCTGGCTGCCTTTGGAAAGAATTTTGTTTGCTATTGCTGTTATGAATAACTGACTTCTTAAATCCAGATATTCACCTTAATTTACACCTGTAGAATTGTTTTTAAATAAAACAAGTTAATGTATAAAAATACTTTCTTAAGTATTTAAAATATTTCGTATCAAAATTATTAATATGTGCCATAAAAAGTTTTCTGAGGTGGGGCACCTGGGTGGCTCACGCAGTTAAGCTTCTGACTCTTGATTTTAACTCAGGTCATGATCTCACAGTTCATGGGATTGAGCCCCGCATTGTGCTCTGTGCTGACAGTGAAGGCCTGCTTGGGATTCTCTCTCCCTCTCTTTCTGTCTCTCTCTATCTCTCTCTCCCTCTCCCTCTCCCTCTCCCTCTCCCTCTCCCTCTCCCTCTCTCTGCCCCTTCTCCTTTTGTGCTCTCATGTGTGCTTTCTGTCTCTCTTTCAAAATATATAACCTTTAAAAATTACTAAAAAGAAAAGTTTTATGAGGTAGAATGTTAACTTTGAACAGATTTCATTTCTATTCTTACTACAATTATAAAACAACCTATGCTGTTACTATTTTGCCTTTCGTTCAGGAAAGTGAAATATCGGGGCACCTGGGTGGCTCAATTGGTTAGTTCGACTCTTGTTTCGGCTCAGGTCATGATCTCATAGTTTCATGAGTTTGAGCCCCGCATTGGGCAGTGTGGAGCCTGCTTGGGATTCTCTTTCTCCCTCTGTCTTTCTGCCCCTCCCCCACTTGTGCTGTCTCTTTCTCTCTCAAAATAAATAAATTAATTAAAAAAATTTAAAAAGTGCAAATATTTTAGAATATAAAAATATCAAAGACTTGTATACTAAAAATTCTAAAACATTACTGAAAGAAATTGAGGAAGACCTACATAAATTGAAATGCATTCATGTTCACAGATGGTATAACTTACTTTTGTGAAAATGATAGTATTCCCCAAATATCTACAGATTCGGTGCACTCACCATCAAAATCCCAGCTTCCCTTTTTTGCCAAAATGACAAGTGATCCTAAAATTCAAATGGAAAGCAAGAATAGCCCAAAAGAGTGTTATAGAAGAACAGAGTTGGGGGATTCACACTTCTCAATTTCTACATATGCTTCAAAACTATAGTATCAAGATGGTATGGTACTGGCCTAAGAGAAGACATATAGATCAATGGGATGGAATTGGGTGTCTATAAACAAACCCATACATTTATGGCCAACTTACTTTTCAACAAGGGTGACAAGACAGTTTAATTCAGTAAAAAATAGTATTTTCAACAAATGAAAACTGAATGTTTATATATAAAAGAATGGGTTCGACCCCATCTCATCCCATATAAAAAATAACTCAAAAAAGAGAATGTACCATAGACCAAAATGAAGAACTAAATATAAAACTCTTAGAAAAAAAATGGTGTAAATCTTGGTGGCCTTAGATCAAGCAATGGTTTCTTAGATATGAGTCCAAAGGTAAAAGCAACAATAGAAAAAAAAATTAGATTTCATCACAATTCACAATTTTCTATATCAGAAGACACAATCAAGAAAGTGGAAAGACAGCCCACACAATGGGGAAATATCTTTACAATCATATATCTAATAAGACTCTAGTAACCAGGACATGTAAATAACTATTATGACTTAATAATAAAAATACATATATCTAAATAAAAAATAGGCAAAGGATTTGAATGGATAGTCTCTATAGAATACAGAGAAATGGCAAATAAACACATGGAAAGATCCTCAGGATAATTAATTGATCATTAGGTACATGCAGTTCTAAACCACAATGAGGTACTGATACTCATCTGGCTCTAGTCAAAAAGAGATGCTGTCCAATGTTGATGAGGATGTGAAGCAATTAGAATCTAGGTTGCTGGTGGGACTGTAAAATGGTGCAGCCACTTTGGAAAAATAGTTTGGTACTTCCTCAAAAAGTGAAATACAGTTACTTTATGACCCAATAATTTGACTCTTAGGTTTACACCGAAGAGAAATGAAAAGATCTACCACGCAGAAAACCCTGTATACCTGTATCCATAGCAACATTATTCATGATGGGCAAAAAGTGGAACAAATTGATGGCCATATATTGACAAATGGATAAACAAATGTGGTATATCCACACATTGGAGTACTATTCAGTCATAAACAGGAATAGGTACAAATACATGTGAAAACATGGACAACCTTGAAAACATTATAGTAACCTTGAAAGAAACTAGCACAAAATATCACATATTGTGTAATTCCATTTATATGAAATATCTGGCAAATCTACATAGATAGAAAATAGAGTAGTGGTTACCAGGGTTTGAGGAAAAGGAGGAGTGGTGAGTGAATGCTAATGGATTTGAGTTCTCGTTTTGGAGTGATGAAAGTTCTGGAATTAGTGGTGATGGTTGCACATACTGGTTGTGTATTTGCTAAATAATCACTGATTTGTACACTTTAAAAGGGTGAATAATGTAAGGCAAGGAAATAAAATAATTATTTGTGGTTTTATTTGTTTTTCCATTTGGAAGGTAGACATTACCCCTTGTCCTAATTTTAAATCATATATTTTTCAGAAGTGATAAACTGAAAGCTAATATACGTTTGTAGAGCAGAATTCTACTGTGTTCATGTAGTCATGAAAATGAACATTTTATCTTGAAGATGATATTTACTCTGCTTACATCTAGCTATAATATAGCTGAAAAGACATTTTTTAATTGCCTTTCTTAGGTAAGATACCCTATTTCGGATACCAAGATGAATGTAACATGGTTTCTACGCTTAGGACATCTAATGATATGGTAGGAAAGGCAGATGATAAACTATAAAAATACGACAGGGAGCAGAGGTATAGACAGAGTTCTAGATAGCAATAATGAAGGAGTATAAGAGGTCAGAAAATAGAAAAAGGTCAAGAAGATTCACATTTGAATAGGAACTTGAATATCATATAGAAGTTTCTCATAAAGACAAGTTAGGAAATATCATTCCACACTAAGGAGAAAGCATGAAGGTAGGAATGTCACTGTAAACTTAGGGACCCACAAATGGTACTCTTGCCAGAGTGCATAGAGGAGGGAAGGGATGATGCATGAGGAAGCTGGAAGGATGGAGAAGACAATGCTGATTATTTAGGAACTAGAAGGCTTAGGTACCATCTGGTTGTGAGTGACAAAGACAAAGGTAACTGATTTTTATCCCTTGCCCTCCTGGTGTGAAACATAGTTTAGGAATAAGCTTATGTTGGTTTGGGTGGTGTTAAATTTAAAGAGCTTACAAGAATTCCAGATGTAAATCTTCATTAGAAATTGACAAATAAGGTCTGGACTTCTGAGGTTTTTTATTTTTTATTCAAATTAGACATTTTGGGGCAAAGATGTAACAATGAATACTATGAAAGTAGATGAAGTATCCCAGAGGTTGTATAAAGGGGTATAAGAAGTATGGGGTCTTCATCCTCGAGAATACCAATGCTTAAGAGACCAAGAATGAAAACATTGGATGAGAAAGAAAATGGGGAATCATATGAGGTACTTACCACTGACGTCAAGGAAATAAGCAAAGTGGGGGGAAAAAATAAAGCATGGCAGAGAGAGAGAAAGGTTTCTGTCACTTCAAACCCTTGGTCCAGATTTTTACCCAGAACATACAGAGGCAAAGGTAGATTGTAAGATCAAATCTTGCATTGCTCATTGTTTCCATCTATGAGGTCTTTGTGTTCTGACAGCCAAAGGGAGGAAGGAGGCAAGAGATGGCGTGAGTAGATAGTGAAGGCTGAAGCCAGGAGGCTCTTGTGTGGCCCTTGCGCTAGTCATGCAATCTGCTCTCAGGAGCCCCTGGAGCTCTGCTGGTGATGAGAAGAGACATTGGGAAATGGCCAGGTCAGTGGTCAAACTATGACCCCATGATCAATGCATGATTTGCTTAGAAGGCTGTCTGTGGTCTGTTGTGGCAGGTCAGATTTGTTGTCTCTTCACCCTGATTTCTGGTATTTAAGCCAGCGGAATTTCCCTCCTTGCTACATCCTTCATCTTACTGCACTACTCAGGTATTGGTGTAGGTAACACTTTAAAAATGAAGCTTGCTATGCTGAACTGTAACTCTTGTGAGTTTAGTGGTTTGTACAAAACACGCTTTCAGTAAAAGCAGAGAAAAGCCTTATCTGTGGTTAGCAGTGTGCCTCACATCTCCAGACCAGGAAAAAAAAGGTATTTTACTAATAGTGCCCATACAACTAACAGAAATATTTTTTCAGATAGAGGAAGGCTTAGTTTAGTTTGAATTGTTCCTGATGGAGGAACTTGAGCACAAGATAACATCCTGGCTAGGGGGTTCATTGGTGAAATCAGTGTCTGCAAGTAGGTAGGGAGCAGTGAGTTTTACGTTTGCTGCTTTAAAACATTTTTGCTTTGGCTGCATAGTATCTATTATTTTTACTTTTTTGCAAAGCCCAAATTAGGCAAAACTTGGGGAAACAAAGAAGATGATGTCAGTTGTACCTTGCTTTGTATTAACAGATGGATTTCTAAATTGCAGTTTTGTGGGGCGCCTGGGTGGCTCAGTAGGTTGAACGTCTGACTTCTGCTCAGGTCATGATCTCGCGGTTGACGAGTTTGGGCCCTGCGTCGGGCTCTGTGCTGACAGCTCAGAGCCTGGAGCCTGCTTTGGATTCTGTGTCTCCCTCTCTCTCTGCCCCTCCCCTGCACATGCTCTGTCTCTCTCTGTCTCAAAAATAAATAAATATTAAAAAAACTAAAAAAATAAATTCCAATTTTGTATTTATAAGTCACCTTTTGTAAATCATAACCATTAGGGAAGGTGATGATTTGAAGAAATCTTTTTGCAGAATTAATGCCATGACTCGTTTTTGTTAGTCAATAGATATTGTCACATATCTTGCTTAAGGAGAAGAATAAATGACTTATATGCTCCTTGCTACATTTTTTCATTTCTCTTGCCCACAGCAAATCAATTTATAAGCATTAAAATGCAAGACAGGTTAAATTCTTAATTCTTACTTTGAAGGAAAGTGTTGAAAACATGAGGGGTTTGTCCTCAGATATGAACAATAGACTTGGTTGCCAAACTTGGGAAATAATCAAGTGTTATGGTTTTGCATTTATATACCTACTAATTAGGAAATTAAATGATATTTCCATAGCAACGGAAACAGTCTCCTTTCACACTTGTTTTTTGCCTGCAATAATACACAACAGGGTGTCCAAGAACATTTGCCTAAGGTTCAAGACAGGCAAAGTGTCTAGGTATTGACACACACGTATGCACACAGGGGTGTTATTTGGCTTCTAAAAATGATACTTGCATCAATAAAATCATCTTAGTAAACATTTTAAATGCTACTCCTCCAAATGAAGAACTGCATTGAAAAGATCTAAGGGACTTTCTTGAAAACTGTCACATACGCTGAATTTCATAAAGGACTTAGCCAGTCTAAAGAATTCTACCACCGTGCCATAGTGTGATTGAAGATGCTGAACTAACCAGCTGCTCTTACACTTCTTTTGAAAGGAACAGGGTTAATGTATACACAACTGTTGCTGCCTCAACCTACTTCATCTCAGGAAATAAAATAGAGGTGGACTGAAATCCCTGGAGAGTAATTCTGCCTTAGGGATTAAGGGAATGACTTCATGTGATGCTTGGATAAGCTTTTTGGAGCTTTCTGACTCCAGTTAATTTAGAAGAGTGGGAGAGAATGTTCTCTTGTTTTACTTCCTTCTAGCCTTTGCCCCAAACGTATGTTAGGATTGTGTTGTTTTGCAATAGTAATACTGTGATAGAATTAAAATTTAAAGATGATTGTAGACTTCATACTTTAATACTTTAAACACTTAAATACTTCAATACTTTAAAAGTTTCTTTCCTGACTACATTCCTCTGGTAAAGTAATTGATTTTTTTAAAAACCGTCATTGACTATTCTTGACATATAAGTTTTCTAAACTTCTTTCTCTCGCTGGTTTCTGATGACAGATTTTTTTAAACCATCCCCAAACCTTCAGGCTGCTGCTTAATGCTATACTGTCCTCCTGTCACATAATTTAATCTCCTTCCCCTGCCTCTCTTCCTGAGTGTCATTTCTCCAGTGTTACATCCCTAATCTTGACACACACCTGCACCAGATTAGTTTTTCATAGTTAATTTTCTTTGCTGAAAAACATTTGGTGTGCTTCTGTGGCTACCAAATTAAATCTAAATGCCTTAGCCTGCCACTCAGGGCTCTCAGGCTCGACACTCAAGCTCATATTCCAAAAAGATAATCTCATCCTCCTCTATTTGAACTCTCTGCCTTGGCAAGTATGAAACATTGCTCCCCCAATATACCCTTTATTCTCCTTCACAGACACCTGGGTCTCATTTTCTCCTGTCTACTTAGGAGACGTTCTACGTGTCTTTTAAATCCATCTGGTGTGCATCCTTTCTTCTTGATGAACCTGTATCTGAGTTCTTAAAATGATTCCACCTCACTCTCCTCCTGACTTCTATATCTTTTCCTTTGTACCCCGCTATGTTATACCACCATGTCTTAGGGTTATTGGTGTATTTGTTGTCCTGGTTCCATCTCCCACTCTCATCTTGAAAGCCAGGATAAGCTTTATTCATCTAAGTATCCCTTTCAATATATATCATATATTTTAGTATATCTTCAGTGAATACAAGGGTAATTCAGTAAACTTATTCAATTTAAATATATTAATCCTTTTAAGACATGAAGTGAACAGAAGGTTATGTAAATGTGGGGGTATTTGGAAATGTCAATTTTACAATATCTAAAAGCATGTTAAAGCAGTCATTCCTTGAGAATTAGGAAAAACTGAGTGAGTTCTTAGGAGTTACTGTATTCCATAGTCTTACATAATTGTAGTAGATCATACATAAACTTTGCATTTTATTAGCAAGACTATACTAAAGAATATACAACTTGCTAATAATGATAGAGATTATGAGTGACAAAAGTGACCCCAAAACTCATTAAGATCTTAAGATCTTAATAGTAGCTTATGTTTGTAATGTCTTCAGAGTGTCTGGATGGGCACAATGAAGGTGTCTTCTGTGGGATACTAGTCCTGACCAGTGCTTCATTCAGAGCAAGTTCTGTAGACAAGTACACTTGGGAAATGATATTTTTGTTGTTATTCTTCTTCTTCAGTAGTTTGAGAGTTTCGGCCATTAACCAGGCAAACACTCCCAAAAGCAAACAACAAAATACAGTTGAACCACATTTAAATATCATGCATCCAGACATCGTATATTCATTTAGGATGAATAAATGAACCTACTCTCCCCTGCTGGAATGAAGAACTGCCATCCTGCAGAATACGCCAGAACACTAACCTGGGGCATTTATAAAGCTGTATTTTAACTATTTTTGTTGTACAAATAAGATTCCAGTCAAGGATTGTTTTTTGCTAAAGAGTGAAATTTTAACCCTTGTGTCACCACCATGGCATATGTTGTTTGATTTCATGTTGTACAGGCTTGTGCGTGTTCATTTTCAGCATGCATATGGTTTTGTGTTGTTTCTAAACTTGATAAGGATTTTCTAATTGTTATACACATTTTATAATTATCACTTAATGGCTATGTATTTCATTGCATTTTTAAACACTTAAGCTGTTTCTGATTCTTATTTATAAGCAATTTAGAAATGAACACCTTTAAATGTGAAACTTTCTCTTAAAAATCAGCATAAAAATCCTAAGCATACAGATACTGAGTTGAAGGCTCCAGTGATCATGGCCATATTGTTCACGGTAATTCTTGGATCAGTTTGTGTACCTTCCTGCAGTGTTTGTACTTGATCTCTCCATTGTCATGCTAGCAACAGCTCTTCTATTCAGTTTTACTGACATGAAATAGAAATTTGTGAAGAGGCATTTCTTACCTCCAGGCTGATATAGATGAAATTCATTTATTATAAAAAATTATAACATTGTTTATTATAAAAAAGATAACTTTTACTACCCTTAACCCATGACTATGTAGACACAGATATATTTATTTTTGTGCTGATAGGGTTTTCATTCTGAGCCACTCTTTTCCATTTTTGATATTGTGCTTGTTTCTCTAATTTCTCAGAAAGAACATTGTGCATGACTCTGTGATAACTACTCAGTTACATTTTAAGTAGCTTTCCCTTGTGTCTCCACTGGCTTCTTTTAAAAAATATCAAGTTTTGGGTGTTTTTTTTTTCATTTCTGGATTTTTAGTGTTCTCTCATTATAGCCATTTAATTTAATTTTGTATTGAGTAGGAAAGGACTTTCTAAGGCATAAAAGAGGAATAAATTTAAAAGTAAACAATTGGCACATTATGCATGACATATGGTTTTTAAATAGTAAAGAAATGAAAAAAATTAGTAAACTATGCATGCCATAAATTTAAAATATATGACAAAGTCAATCTATTTCATAGTTAATGAATTCTTACATACCAGTAAATAAAAACTCCCAAATACTTCTTTTGGAAAAAAATGGGTATGCTTTTTTTTTTCTTTCAATGAACATATTTTGCTTTTATAATCAGAAATAAACATTTATAATCAGTAAAAAGCTGGGCATTTTGCACTTGTGCACCTTTCTAAGTCATATATTCTTAGGTCTGTCTTTATAATGACAAATTTCATATATATATATTTATTTTTTAAATAAACAATGATTTATTATCAGATATAAATGCTAGCAGAATTTAAATTTGAAGAGATGGATCAAATATGAAGAGAAAGAAAAACAAGATTCTTATTTTCTGTTTCTTCTGGCTCCTTCATAGCTGCATGTTGTCAGCTCTGTTGAAGAGTTGAGAAAATGCCCACCCAATTATCATGATTGGACCTGCCTTGCCATAAAATATCACTAATGTTGTCGGGATGTCTCAAAGGATGCATAAGTGAACAGCTCTCAAGTTCTCATCAGATTTAGACATTTATCATGTTAACTAGTTGGTACTCAAGCTTCTTGCAGAAAGGCATTGTAGACAGATAATTTTCAGAGAGGCCACACCTGGAATGGTTGGCCAAGGTGATAGGACGCTGAACAGTGTCTGCCAAAAAGTTAGAGATGCGAAAGAATACTATACCTGAATTCACGTCTCTAGCCTCCTTTCCTGAGTACCTAGGTTTTTTGTAGTTTAATTTGTTAAGAGCTGAGTAGTGGAATTAATCAGGTGAAAGCATCACCCATATTCTGTTGATCTTGATTATATATCCATCCCTATTAAGGTGCAGACTCTATGATTTGTTACTATGCAGATTGGTAGGAAAAGTGTGGGCAGATTCAATCAATCACATTCTTCCAGAGACCATCCTAGCTGACGTACAGCCTCATAGTGAAATGGTAAGATCCAAAGAGATTCAGATATTCCTACTATATTATCATTTTTAACGTGCAAAATTGTAACAAATATTTTTAACTAGTAATATTGTTCAATATGGAAAACATTATAGCAAGATTTTTGAGTGATTAACATATGCACATAAGTGTCTCTCAGGAATATGTGTGAACGCATGCACACATTCGCTTTCAGCTAATCCCCTCCCACTCATTTTGCACCATTGATTTTAGTGGTAAGTTGCATCTGCATCTCTTGGTATTGTATTTATCTTTGTTCTTCACCTGGGATTCTCATGTTGCTGGCTTTGTCATTGTCAGCTGAATTGGCCATTCTTCCCTGCAGTGTCACTGCCCTTTTTATGTGCATGTGGAGGGCTAAAAATAAACCTACAGAAAGTAGTTCTGTTGGTGAATTTAAAAAAAAAGGAAGAAAGAAAGAAAAAAACTGCTTAGCTGAATGATTTGACCTTCTTGATCCACCAATCTGCCTTGTCATGGAATGTTCACCATTTATAGAAATTAATAATCCCTTGAACCAAAAATGTATAAGCCTATTTTGTTTCTCAGTGCTTTCCTCCAGATTTCTATTCTGGGATTTTGCCATCTCTTCTCTTAGAATGCTCTGCCTGTGCTCTGTTCCTGCCTTCCTGTCACTTCATGCTCTCTCTCATACCCTCACATTACATTTGATCCTTTGATGCCTTTGCTCGTATGGTGCCCATATCTATGTTCGGGATATGCGTTTCTATGTTTTCCAATCGTGGTGAAAGGAATCACATATGTGACCTTAGGAAACCCAACCTGAGTAGAAAAGGACTAGCTTCCTGGCTGAGCAACAAGGTATTTGTCCCTTAGGAACCAAATCAGTCTTGGTAACCAGTCTTCATTCTTGCTCAAATCCAAGGGCTCTTCCTGCAGCAACGATTATTTACTGCCCTCATCACATGAAAATAGAACTTAGGAACCATCAGAACTGCTTTTGCCTTTGTATCATAAATACTCACCATGTGAGTTACATTTACATCCTAGAAGAATGTAATAATTCTTCTCAGCACACATTTATTGAATTTCCCACTGTGTATCTGTTTTCCTCTCAAGGGGAAGTTAAGCATACAACTCACTTTGATACCAGGGAGGTTTTGGATAATAGGGTTTTATCATTTTATACTCCCAAATTAAAAATCTAAGATCATTTTGCATATGAATAGTTCTGCTTCCTTCAATAAGACGGTATAACAATTATTGATACAACTTCTGGTAGAAAAAAATGGGTGACCATGTTTATGCCAAGACAGACAATTGCTATTTCAACTCCATTTACTCAATATACAGGTATAAAATCAGGGTCACAAAAACAGTCATTAGCAGGATAATTTGTAAAACACCAAATAAGGCAGAAAAACAAAAAGAAAAAAAAAGAAAAAGAAAAAAAAATTTTCAAACTTTATAACTAAGAATTATGGACATAGCAGCTTCTGGAAGGGTGCTGCTGCTGCAGTAATTATATCACAATTAAAGAGGATCATTTGAAAAAAGAAAAAAAAAAGACTCGTCAGAGTATACTTTTAACCACAGTGTATCTAAAAGAGGTATCTTTGAGAACCTTTTGCTTATTGTACTTTTATAGTCTAAAGTTATTATTTTCCCCCTAATTTCCCCACTGTTGTTCTTTTTGAGAACTTGCGCAAGCAGTCTTGTCTGTTCCAGCCATGGTATTTTGTTAGGATTGTTGGAGAACTTTTGGATTAGAATAGTGCCACAAAATACTGAGGAAACACAGTGGGTGGAAAGACATGTTGAACAGGGTGCATGGGAAAAATACAGATTAGGACCTTGTTATTGAGAAGATTTGGAGACTAGAGACAGTAGCCAGGGCTGGGAGCAGTGGCATTCTAGAACAGTGGTGAGCATGAACTAAAGGAAACAAGCTCAGAACACATTGTGGGGAGCTGAGGCCTCTTGTGTGGTTGGTACTTAGATCATAGGGGGTCAGAATGTGGTGGGGGGAAAGGTTGGAAGCAGAAGATTTTTGAATGCTATTCTGAGGGATTTGGGCTTCATTTCTATGCAGGGGGAAGCTGTCTAATTAATGTGTTCTAATGTCTGAAGCGTGACATGATGACTGTGCGAAGAGAGGATCATAATCAGGAAAGGTGGCGGCTGAGCAATCAATTAGGAGGCTCTTGCCATGAGTCAGGTGAGGCTTTGTGGGGACCAGAACGAGGGCAGAATGCTTGAGAATGGAGTAAGTTGGAGGAGAAGTGATCTGCCAACATCACAATCCAGATCAATAAGGATAAATCCAGGTTTCTCTGAGGCAGGAAAACATCCAGATAATTGCACAGATAATGGTAAGAAAAGACTAGCTAGGCAGGCACAAGTACAGCAGACAGAGACCTGGGAGTCCAAGTGGACCATATGGTGAATGTGAGTCACTAGTGTTTTGCTGTTATTAAAAAAACAGAACCAACACTATGGGGGAAAGATATTAATGGGAGTGAGGCATGCAAAAGGCAAGGAGTAGCCTTTCTGCTCTGTTTGTAATTGTTCCAACTTTTACTTTCTCTGTTGACTCTGTTGGCCTTCACAATACAAGAGAGTTTAGAACGTGGCCTTCCTAGAGAAGAACAGCTCAAGTGCTAGAGGTAAGAGAGGGCTTTGTTAGGAGAGGCAGAAAGGAGATCTGGAAATGCCACCTTGACACCACCCTACCTCAGCTCCCTGTGACTTGGCTGTATTTGCCTTCAGTTGTCTCATCCTGTGATCTCATTATCCTTTTATGGACCCCTCAAAGCAGACATTGTTTGGAAGTTCCTGAGATATGGATTAGAGCTCTTTCTAATTAGTCCTCTCATTCTCATATCAATAAACAAGATTGGCCACAACTACATGGAAATTAGGGGGACTGTAAATTTCCAGCTCTCCACTTCTTCAGCTAGTAAATGACAAGGTATTTACAGCTCCTGCTGAGTGTCACTTTTCAGGGAAAACTTCCATGCCTGCACAGGCCAGGTCAGGTCACGTGCTCTGAGAGAACCTGTCTTTTTTTTTTTTTATAGCACTTATTGTAATTAGCAGTTGTCTGCTCATTTGCATAATTATTCAAAATGCCTATCCTGTCCACCAGACTGCAGCTTTCCTGAGAACAGGAACTATGTCTGCTTTTGCTTACTGTTGTTTCCCAGGAGTCTATATAAATATTTGTTGCATTAAATAACAATTTTACCTGTATCACAAAAGGGAATGAGTAAGATAAAGAGAGTGTGTGGGGATGACAGTCAAGTCTTTGGGGTGGGTTTGGGCCATTCCAAAAGAGGCAGCTTATCTTAGTGGTTAGGGATGTGGACTCCGGGGCCAAATCCTGGTTCTGCCACTTAATAGTTTGGCCAAGTTACTGAACTTCTGTAAGCTTTTACACTGGAGTCTCCTAAAATGTGGCAGAAACACCTCTTGCTTCCACAGGATGGTTTTCCATTACTTTAGCTGCTTTACAAGATAAATTAATTTTTAAATAATAGCTATGTATTTGTAATTAGTACACTAACTAGATGATTTCATTACAATGCAGCTAAAGTAAATATTTTTGTGGTAAATATATAAGTGAATCAAATATGACTCAATTTTCTTAAATGTTAATGAAGTCACTTTATAAACTGAAAAAAAATATTTGACTCTATGAGTTTGCTTTGTGTAGTTTCTGGACACCATTTAATTTATGGATTTTTTTTTTCTTCTTTTTCCTGAATACTTTTTTAGTATTGACGGTTTTTCCTACTTACCACAGGTTTGACCGAAGAAGCTGTTTCGAGCATCTTAACACTGTCTTAATACTCTCTGGAGAGTACAAAATTGGTAGCTTTCACTTAATAGCTTTCTGATTGGTGTGATTAAATGTGTAATTTTAATGTTGTATTGATCAAAGGGTTTTCATTTGTTTGCTTGTGATTCGCATTTTGTACCTTGTAAAATGCCCCGTGAGACATGTCCTAAAGGAGCATTTCGTTGTAAGGTATTAAATCTAAAATTATAGCTATGATTACCTATGAAAATGTCAACATTTTCAACCTTGTAACTTTATGACAAGGATACAGTTATGTACTGAAGATATGCTTAGTAACACAGTGGACATATTTACCATCTAGCCCAAATTCTTATGGCTTAGGAGTTGACTAAATTGATAATATAGTGCCTGGTGCTTCAGCTACTAGAATGGTACCTTTGAGAGCATCTGAAATTTGCATTTTCCCAATCTTTATAATTTTTATGTAATATTAGATCTGGTACTCACGGTGATAATTTTTCATAATGCTAGAAAACTAATAACGCTATTCAACTGAAAGCTTTCTGCCTTCTAATTTCTTTTACTTTTTTAGCTTTTAAAAAACTATGCTTTATATTTCTACAATTGAAATATGCCTAACCCTTTAGACCAAAAGTACTATAAATTGTGTGAATGTTCTCTGTGCCATTAGACTTGCCATGATGGCCTGAAGGGTTTTGTTTGTCTGCTATAGTTTCCTAGTGCCCGTATTAGCCCCCATTTTCTTCCCCCTGTGTAGGCTATTATCATCAGTCTTTCAATATGGAAAGAAAAGAATTTGTATTACAAAATGTGCTGTTATGGTAGCTGACATTAAAAGGAAAAGGTTCTTTCTAAAATAACTATTCTATATAGGATTCTTCATGTTAGAAGTTTTGCAAACCTAAGCAGCAAAACTCATTTGTCCTTGTTGTATTTATTATTTGACTTTTTTTGTTGTTGTTCTTATGAATTAAAAGTATTGAAATTAAGTTGTGCACTTTTGAACAGAATGTCTCCATTTTTTGTACTTCTTGAACTTTGGAGCAAAACTTCTAAATTTTAATCTCAGTTCCATTGCTCCCTAGCCATGGGCAGGTTTAATATACATTAATGAGCACCTGATTTACTTATCTGAAAAATGAGATAATACTAACCTATAGAGTTATAAGGATTAGAGATAATGTGTATAAAATTCATACCATAGTGCCTTAAACACTATCAATAAATTATTATTTTACCATTACCAGCAATGTTAGAATGTAGCTGTTTTACTTTTGGAAATCCTCTGTGCACACACTTATTTATTCTAATGACAGTCTCACTATCTCCTAGTAAATTTGTCAAACATATTTTAAAAATCCTGTCAAGAACATTTATATATATATGTGTGTGTGTGTGTGTGTGTGTGTGTGTGTGTGTGTGTGTGTATGGTTTATTTTTGAGGGGGAGACAGAGAGAAAGAGAGAAAGACAGTGTGTATGGCGGCGGGGGGGTGGGGGCGGGAGAAGCAGAGAGAGAGGGAGGGATAGAATCCGCAGTAGGCCCCAGGCTCTGAGCTGTCAGCTCAGAGCTGGACAGAGGGCTCAAACTTGTGAACCAAGAGTTCATGACCTGAGCTGAAGTTGGACACTTAACCGACTGGAGCCACCCAGGCGCCCCAAGAACATTTATATTTTAATGTCATTTTTTTCATCATGATGCATTTCTGTCCTTAATGTGCCATTTAGAATTTTTTTTCAAATATTTAGAATACAGAGTTTAGTAAATTTAATGAATATCAGAATAGGTTTCATGCATACTCTACTGTTTTAAGAATAGAATTCTTTTGTTTTTAAAAATTTCTAATTCCTCTTCAGTCATTTATAAATGTTCTGTTTTTTCTTTAAGGTATATTTTCATACACTTTAGCTTGCAATGCTAAATGAATGGTCCGAAATTAACCTGGATGTTTTATGGACAATTGAGAAAAGTTTTATTCAATTTTTAAGTTGTTTTTATATTTAAAAATATTAGATCTCTGGTATTACTTTTATTAACTAGTTTCATATTCATATTTTTCCATTAAATGTATTTGTGAAGCTTGCAACAACCAATAAAAAACAAAAACAAGGGGCGCCTGGGTGGCGCAGTCGGTTAAGCGTCCGACTTCAGCCAGGTCACGATCTCCCGCTCCGTGAGTTCGAGCCCCGCGTCGGGCTCTGGGCTGATGGCTCAGAGCCTGGAGCCTATTTCCGATTCTGTGTCTCCCTCTCTCTCTGCCCCTCCCCCATTCATGCTGTCTCTCTCTGTCCCAAAAATAAAATAAAAAACGTTGAAAAAAAAAATTTAAAACAAAAACAAAAACAAAAACAAAATAACCCATGATACCCAAAAAGGACAAAGAAGAGGTCATTATGGGTTGGATATCCTCTAAAAGATCATTAATTTTTTTTAACTTTGAAATGTGAACTCACATCGTCATTTCAATAACCAAGCATTATTGTACCCTTCTTCTTAAGACTAATATGCAAATTTTAGTGTTTCCTTAATTAGAATACTTAATGTCTGTAAAGGTGAGGTAGGCATCTGTGACTGGCTAGTTATAAAATCAATGGGAAATAATTATTTTTGACTCATTGATTATCTTGTTTTGACCATTTCAACCTACCAACTTGGTTTCAATAACTCAACTGCTTCCATCCACCTAGTTAGACCTTTTTTAATGCATTGGTTTTATACTTGCCTAGCAAATGAAGAGGTTATTTTATTGATGACAATATATGAAAATGTGATTATATAATGGAAGTGATTTTATAAGGCACACAGTATTGCAGAACTATTGGGAAATAACACATTGTGTCTGTTTTACCAGATCCATTCTATATCTTTGTTATAAAATCAAAATCTCATTAACATTAACTTGGAAGACTGAGAATAAACTGAGGGTTGAAGGGGGATGGGAGGGAGGGGAAAGTGGGTGATGAGCATTGAGGAGGGCACCTGTTGGGATGAGCACTGGGTGTTGTATGGAAAACAACTTGACAATAAATTTCATATTAAAAAAACAAAAGAAAAAAACCAGTAACTTGGAAATATTAAGGAATGAAAAAAAGACTACTTAATTTAAATTTTTGTTTAAGTAGAAAAAGACAGCTGTTCTTCTTGGACCAATACAGAGTTAATAAAAGTTGTCAGGAAGATCCAGGCTTGGGAATTTTTCTGTGGAAAAATTATGAGATAGTAGTTGGAATACATCAATTGAGTTATAAATCACATCCAGAAATGTCAGTCCATAATCTCATGAGCACACAGTTTTATAGCACACAGTCACTTTCTTGGCATGAGAATGTATAAATATGACATTCTTTTTTTGTAAGTGAAACAGTTGAAACCACTTTTGGATAAAGGGAATGGGTCAAAGTTGAATTTATTAATTCCATCAAGTAGGGGTATTTCTGAGAATACAAGATTCTGGTTCCTATATTGGATGCTACTGCAAAGTTGTCTTTTGTAGCATAGAAGATATAGACAAGTTCAGATAGCTTTGTTGATAAGCAGTTTTTGATACTTCAAGGGCATAGCTAGACTAGTTTTCAGTGTCTTGGTAGGAATGTATATGCCTTCAGAGATATTTCATGTTGACATTAAGAGGGTGGATTTTACATGGGGCCCAGAATGTAGATGGATGACTTCTTAAATTCTGTGGGTCACACAAGGAAATTGCTTAGCATGTATTTAGAGTCCAAGTGGCCTAATTGAGATATTTCCTTGGCATTCCTTTGCTGAGCTCTGGACTCCCAGCTTGGATAAGCAGACATCTGCATAGGAATCAAGTGGCTGTCAATCATAAGATTCTGTTTGAAGAGTACCAATGTGGTCTCCAGGGAGAAGCCCATTCTGCTCCAGTTGGAGAATAAGATAATGGTTGTACTTTATTATAACCTGAAGGTGGCAACAGGCCAGAGCTATCCAGAAGGAAGATAAAAGGGAAGAGAATTAACTTATATGAGTGCCTACTTGGGAATGGTTGCTTTAGTTATGGTATGTCACTTGACCCTCTCAATAATGTTAGACGGCTAGTAATATCCCATGTTCATGAATATTATGTTTTTTTTATGCAACACTGTGTATGCAATGCTGTATGTGTGTGTGCAACACTGTGTATGCAATACTGTAGCTAAGTTTCCATTATAAATTTTTGTTTAAAGCCTATATAACATGAGTCTTATAGACCATGCAGACTCAGGTATTTTCTTAGTTCCAAGTATCTGCATGATATTTAAACTTAGCTTCATAGAATAGCACTGTTGAAGACAGTATGTTAGCCCCCATACCCAATTCTCACATTCCTTTTTAAATTAACCCTTGCAACTAGGTATGATTGTTGACTAAGTTATGTCCAATCAAGTGTTGTGTGCAACTTCCAGGCCCCATGCTTACAGAGGAGAGGCAAGCTTCCACTTCCTCTTTTCTGCTACCCACAAGCTGGGCTGAGTTATGGTGAAGGGATTTAGAGCCCAAGATGGAAGCTGCCTATTGAAGATGCCAGAGCAACAAGATAGAAGGAGCCTAGGTCCATGACATAAAGCAGTCCCATCAAGTATGAACTGCTTACATTTCAAGTGTTACATGAGAGAGAGAAAATTTGTTTAATCCCTTGCTCTCAAGTGAGTTTAAATTATGTGAGGGTAATAATGACATTAAACACAGCTAGTAATTATAAAGCACTTAATACATGTCAGACACTGATATCCTAAGCTGTTTATCTATTTACTTGTTTAATACTCACAATGATCCTGTGGGACTGTTAGTATCCCATTAAAGAAAGGAGGACATGTATAATTCAAGCACAGAGAAGCTAAGTAACATGGCTAAGATTATCCCGCTAGTTAGGGGAAGAGGTGGAGTTTCAACCGGGACTGTAAAGTTCAAGGCTCTGCTCTTAACTATGTTTTCTTTATCACCATAAAGATGAACTGGAGAAGTGGGGGGTGGGGGTGGGGAGCAGCTTACACAGTGCTTTTTGTTTGTTTTTGTTTGTTTGTTTGTTTTAATCATATGTGCACAATTACTATAGATATTGCCCAGGTACCTGTTCTCATTTGAATGGGGCTTTTCCCTGAACTGTCCAATGTTTCTAGTAGGTCTCAGATTACAGAGAATTACTGTGTTCTTTAAATTCTCAGGAGCTTTTAAAACATCTCAGGGAGTAGCACTCTAACTATGACCTTAAAACCATTTGCTATTACAGGAATATTTCCTAGTAAGTTGTATCCAGGCTTTCTTGACTTTAGAATAGACAAACTATCTTTTTAAAAACATTGAACATTTTATTCAAAGTGTTATTTCAGTTGTATTGAATAAACTAAACAACAACAACAAAAAGAATCACTAAATTGTACACCTGAAACTACTATTAAACTGTATGTTAACTAACTGGAATTTAAATAAAAACTAAAAACAACAACAAAAAAGAAACTTCCCTATAATCTCTTTATTTACTAAATTACTTGTGCTCATTTATCTATAGATACTTTATCATTTCTTCTACATGTGAAAATATATTTAAAATGGATAAGAAGAGTAGTGTAAATGTGCATCTCTGTTTTACGTTTCCTTGCTGCTAACTAAAATGTGGTTTAGAGCAGATGCATCTAACAGATTAAAATCTATTGAAGTGTCCCAAAGGGTTAGCAGTCAAATAAACATTTGTATATTAACTCACTGGAATGCTACTTCCCAACTTTTATTGTAAGAACTGTATATACTTTTTAGCCTTCTCAGCAACAGTACTCCCTATGGTAGCATTTTTATTTATTTATCTTTTTTTGAGAAGATAATAAGCTGGGCCTAATCAACAACAATTTGTCTACTTAATGGTTTCTTCTCAAACTTAAAAAAAAGAGAGAGAGAGGGAAACAAACCATGAGAGACTCTTAAAGATAGAGAACAAACTTAGGGTTGATGGAGGGAGGGGCATGGTGGTTGGGTTAGATGGGTGATGGGGATCAAGGAGGGCACTTGTTAATGATGAACACTGGGTGTTGTATGTAAATTGTTCAATCATTGCATTATATTCCTGAAACTAATATTGCACTGTACGTTAACTAACTAGAATTTAATAAAAATTTGAAATAAAAGAATGCTTCCAGGACAATTACTTTTGTAGGAATTTATGAAGTTTTTGAGAAGAAGAAAATCTGACATATTTGTATGCTGAAATGTGTATATGTGTGTGTGTATGTATGTATGTGTGTGTGTCTCCAGAATCAGTTCCATAGTGTACAGTAGGGGTAATAACGTGATTTGAAATACTTATACATAGATTAAATTGACAGAGGTCTTCTATAGAGTGATTTATTTGATGCAAAATAAAGTTATTGCTCTTGGTGACAGATTTTACAGATTCATTATATTAATAAGTGTTTTCTTCAATATAATTCTTCTGATACCTAAATGAGGTCAAAGCCATTAACAAGAGTAATAAGCAGAGAATTATGGCTGAAGATAATTCCAAATTGATTGCATTTATAGGGCTCTTTCAATATGCACTGTTTGATAATGTGGCTATTCTTTTGGGTGAAGTCTTCTCAACATAGACAACATTCTATAGTTGCTCTCCATATGAATTTTTGTATGTGAAATTAGGACAGAACTCTGGCTGAAGAATTATCCATAGTTGTGGCATTTGTATGATTTCTCTCCAGCATGGATTCTTTGATGTGAAAAAAGGTGAGGTTTTCAACTGAAGTATTTTTCACAGTCTTCACATTCATATGGTTTCATACAATTGTGAATTCTACAATGCATTATGCTATGAAATCTCTGGCTTAAGACTTCCCAAATTCAGTACATCCATAGGCACTCTCTCTTGTATGAGTTCTCTGATATGTAATGAGTTGGAATTCCTATTCGAAGGATTTCTCACAATTAGGACTTTAATAAGGTTTCTCTCTGGTATGAGTTATCTTTTATCTAATAAACCTATAGCCATGGGAAAAGAAAACGTTTTTTTCCCCACATTGATTATAGGCATATAGTTTGTCTCCAGCATGAGTTCTCCAATGCACAAGAAAAGCAAGAGAAGGAGCTAAAGTCTTTTGACATACTTATACATTTTTTACATTCATTTTTTTCCTCGCCAATATGATTTATGTGATGCTAATGTCATGAGAACTCCAGTTGCATATTCTTTACATTCATAAGATTTTCCTTTTTATTTATATCCTGAGATGTACCAAAGGATGTGCTATGAATGAAAGAGTAATCACTGTCATTTATAGAGTTTATCTCCTGCTGGAGTTCTTGCAAATTGAATAGGGTAAATGTTCCAACAAAAGATGTGATAACATTTTTGACTTTTATTTACATTGTCTTCTCATTGTCCAGGGAAGTAAATTATATTTTCAACTTTTAACATGTGTGTCATATTTACAGAGCAATTCCCTCAGCGTTAGCTGAGCAAGACAATATTATCCCCTCAATATTCACCATTTCCACAGATTTTCTCCTAAGTAAGTACTTACTTTTGGGTGAATGCAGTTTGCCTCAGATATCTCTCCTCATTTTCTTGATAATTGTCCAACGTGTCTTTAAGTTTCTAATTCCTAATGACAGTAACCTAGAATTATTTCTTACTATTTCTTCCATTTTAATGTCATAGAATTATTTATCTTGAGAAATGCTATTTTTGAAATTGAGGATTTAACTCCAACTGCAGTCTCTGAATCTGACCAGGTGTCTTGTTGAATTCCTTTCTTTACCAGCCCTGACTGTTCAGCCTTTTCCAACTAGAGGACTTAAATTTGTTTAGAAAGTCAGTGGCTATAGGAAACCAGGTTCTTATATTTTTCAAACATCACATTTTTGTATGCAATATGCTGAGCAGTATAAAGCTGCTTTTACTCCTCCTTGGTGTAGTTTACAACCACATCCTTAAACGTCACCCATGACTGTAACTAGACAGTTAGTAACTCAGCTTCCATTCCTCCTTCTTTCTTTATGGTGATTTCTTGAGTAAGTGGACATACCTGAGAATGCTATACTTCCTACTGAGCCAGATTCAGTGTGGCTTGGCCTGCCCCCACAGTTCCTTCACCTTGACCTGACTCATATATAACCAGGGGCCAGCGGCTGCAGTCTTCTCCATATTACACCCAACCCTCATTCTTAGGCACTCAGGCTGACCCATGCCCAGTACTGTCGACCTGCATAGGAATTTCTTTTAAAACAAAGGCTATTCATTCCAGTGAAGATCTGTTGGAAAATAAGGATTATGTGTCCAAAGGTCATGTAAAATATACTAACATTTCAGAACTCTGACTTCTTTGTACCTATTCAGAAAGTTAGGTAAGACTAAATTCTGCCCTAATGATTTTAAACTCCCTTTTCTGTATTTCAGTTTATTTAAAAATGATATTAGAATATAGGAATTAGAAACCTGGTTTGGCCAACAGAGTGTTTTTTTTTTTAAACAATAGAACTTAAATGCATTTGATGGACCTTTATTGTCCAATTCCTATGGTTTCATAACTACCATGCTGCTCTTCATATGTTTTCACAAGTGTGGAATATGCTTCCAGTAGAACTTAAAGCATTTTTTTCTTTCTTGTTCATCTGGTCTAATTAACTTAATTTCATCAACATAGTGACAAATGCCATGTTTTTCAGAACATCCTGGATTGTTCAGACCCCTTCAGACGACAGAAGATAAGAGAGTTAACATAACCGTAGTGCAAGACCATAAACTTTTACTGTTTTCTTTTTCATGTATAAATAAGTGGCTTTTGAATATAGTTTCTGATAGGGTTAGAAAGGAATCTATTCACCAGCTCAGTGGCTATATACTTCAGTCTGTGTTCATCTGTTCTAGTAAAAATACTATATCTGATACTGCTGCAATTAGAGTTACATCTTGGTCAAGTTTGTGATAGTTTACTGTCATCTTTCAGGACCCATATGGTTTTGTAGAGGCCAGACTGGTGAATTAAATGTGAATATGGTGGGGGTCAGTAGCTCTGGATCCTTTAGAACTTTAAGGCTCACACTAATATCTGCTATTCCCCTGTTAACAGATATTGTTTTTGGTATATTATCTTGAAAGAACAAGGAGAGAGGTAATAAGACTTCTCTTTGACTTCCCTTCTCTAGTAGTTTTGTCCTAAAGGACAATAAGCTAAACTGGGAGTTCTGTCTACAAGTTATGTTCTTTTCAATTAAACTTTCAGGGACCCATGAATGACCACTGGTTGGATGCATAGACCCAGTGGAGCCACATGAACCAGAGTGGACTAGAACTGTATTTATTATCTAACTCCCTTATACCCAATACTCTTGTTCGTGGGGACATAATGATCTTCTGAGTCCCTAGTTATCAATGTCTCAAATTCCTCAAAATGTGTGTCCTATATGGTTGACTGATCCTCACCTGATCCCATTGGGAGCTCTGTTGTTTGAAAGGCTCCTCAGAGTTCTATTTGAAGTAGAAGAATAAGATCTTTGGACCCCTAAATGGTCCACTCACTGGATGCAGTCTTCCCCTGGGGAGAAGGCATAACTGTGGCAAGGCACCTTCCTTCAGTCAAGGGCAATTTCCAGAGAGGGACTCAGATGTAAGCCAACAATAGACATCTCTCCTGGAATCTGGAGAAACTGAGTGTTTAGTTCTGAAAAGGGATCTAAGAAGCATACCCCAGCATCCACTCCAAAACCATAGCCCAATTGTGATAGCAGGATGTTATGAAATATAAGTAAAGAAGTAAGGTAGATGACAAGACCAAATATTAAAATGTTCAAAAATAGCCCCTGTAGTATCACCATAACATCATTGAGTACAATATCCATCCATTCATCAATCTATCCATCCATCCATTCATCCATCTATCCTTCCATCTACTTAACTCTATACCAAATGCTATACATTGTGAGCAAGGTTAGGGACCTTAGCAATTGTGTGGATACTGACTGTTCCAGGAACTATGAGAAGTACTTTTAGTCCATACAGTATGAATAAAATGAAACATATTCAATTAAAGTAATTTACCCACAGTCATTACCCTATTTAGTGGGAAGGTAACAATTGGAAGTGAGCTCCGCCTCCAGAGACTTCTGTTCCCTTCCTATTAAACCTACAGGCCTTTATAGAGAATATTAACCATAGGTTTATTGCCTAAAAAGTGTATGAATGGAGTACATTGGATCTGTGATGAGATGATTCAAGTCAATGAGGGACATTTAAATGAATAAAAATTATTACTTTAGGAAATGAGAGAAATGTGCAATTGCTCATATAGCTGTGTCTATTTTAGTATTTATTACTCTTTGTCAGTATGTGTCTGTGAAGAGATTTTGGTTATTGAATTGTTATATCTGATCTTATTCTTCAACATGTCATACTATTAATATAAAGCTTTTGCTACCTTTAGCAAAAGTGTATGGGAATTGCTTGTTACTCATATGCTGGCCCTTCTTCATAAACATTAATGCCTGATGGTACATGAAACATTGTTTTTGTGGCTGAGACCATGTATTGGAAACAACATTAATAGCCTCCTATATGTTGAAGTGAAATGACTTTGCAGTGTCATTTGAGGAAAACTACTCAACATTAGTTTGCATTTATTGGGGGAAATACCTTCTTTAAGATTGTTTAGGAGGGAAAAAGTATGTATGCAGACTCTGTAACATTAAACAGGGTATATGCTACAAAATGATAAAGTATAATTTTGTACACCGTACTACAGAAACACTGATATCAGCTTTGGGATAATTCTAGACGTTACCTTCTAGAGAGACTGACACATTTAATTATTGAGGTAGTTTTGACATACCTATTGCCAGAACCAAATAGCCCAGTGATTCTTCATCCAACTTCCATTAAATTGTTGAGGCTCCTATATGAATACCTTTATAAAAAGTAGAAAATAGGTCATTAGGACAGGAGACTCAATGCATCTCATACAAAGCATTAGCTTGCGCTAGACATTCTATTTATCCAAATTAATCTTATCAAAACAGCCCCACAGAATAGTGGTTATTATTCTTACATTGTAAGTAACAAAAATGGTGGTAATTCTATAGGCTTGCTTTTCTTCAACTTTTTGCTTTGTTTTTTTTTTGTGACTTTGCCTTGATCTGTCCAAAATAGGCATGAAGCAGAATCCATAGGGTGCAATGGATATTAAACCTATCATTATGTAGTATCAGAGTGTTTTAAAGACCATTTAGAAATCATATAATTGCATTTGCTCATTTTAGAGATGAAAACCAGAGAAGCCAGGACAGTCTGAGGCACATTGTCACTGGTTGGTTGAGAGTTTAGTGGAGGTTGGAGAAGATCTGACTGTGGGATAGTGCTCTTTTTGCCCTAGTGCCCATTCCTTTGTGCATCCTAGTTTCATATGGAAATTTTGACTGCAAGTGGAAACAGTTCTTTAATCCGTGTAGGTGACAAAAACAAACAAACAAAAACATCTGTTCCTATCTCTTTTCTTCCTCTTTAACAAATCTACTTTTGCCTTTTCAAAAGCAAAACGTGAAAACTGTTGTAAGGGCATCATGTACTGGAGTATAGAGTAGCTGAGAAAACACCCTGCATTCTGGGCCTTACCCTATGAGTGGAGAGGTACTCACTGCTAGGAGGGAAACGTGACAGTGAAATTGGCATCACAGTAAACAATGAAAACGATTTTTACTTCAAAACCTCTCATTCATGTTGGGAGTTTCCCATTAATATGGGTTTATTACTATAATTTATTCTACAATTAAAAGAAGCAATCAACCATCTCATTTAAGGAATCTTTGTTTTAACATTTCAACTCTTTTATGTGAATAGTTTCTGAATGTATAATTTTATTCTCAAATACTATTGAAATATCTTTAAAAAACAGGTTTATATGAAACTGTATTCTCTCTATCATAGATAGAATTCTGACTAAAGCATTGACTTTTTCATTCTTAGTTATGTGTAATTTTCACTTGGCAGCAGTATTTCACATTGGGTTTTGCCAAGGTCAACTAATACAATAATTACTCAGAAGAGAAGAGCTCCTGCTTTAAACACAACTCACTCTGTTGCCCATTGACCTTGACTAAAGAAAGGAGTTCATGCAGCTTCTTGCAAAGACAAAGCTCACTAAGTAAATTAATGTGAAAAATGTAAATATTTCATTGGCTGTTTTCTGAATTTAATTTGTCATTGAAATTTCAGAAATTTACTTGCTCTGACACCTTTTTGATTCTATAAATTGGGCCATTACAATTTGTGCAAAGATCTCTGTTTTTTTAACCTAATTATTAAGACACATTAGCTTCAAGTTTCAAAGAGAATAAGGCCATAGCCCTTTCGTGTATGTTAATATATCATTACTTTCTTTTTCTGATTAAGTAGTGCATTTTCCTTTATGTAAATAGAAGATTCTACTGATGCATCCTTCATAGAACAGGTTTTGGGAGTTATTTTTCTGGCAATAATGACAGGTGCTATGGTTTGAATGTTTTTGACTTGCCAAAATTCCTGTGTTAAAATACTAATGCCTGATGTGATGGTATTAGGAGGTGGGGCCTTGGGAAGGTGAACAGGTCATGAGTGCAGAGCCCTCATGAATGGGATTAAAGCCCCTGTAAAAGAGGTCCCAGAGAGGTAGCTCACAACTTCCATCATGTGAAGACACAGAGAGAAGTCAGCAGTTTACAACCTGGAAGAGGGCCTTTACCAGCCCTCTGGCACCCTGCTGGCATGTTGATTTTGGACTTCCAGACTCCAGAAATTGTGAGAAATAAAATTCTGTTGTTTATAAGCTACCCAGTTTGTGGTATATTCTTATAGCAGCCTGAACAGACACAGTAGGTTTATATTGAGCTGTCCCAATTCTCTCGTTTAACATGTCCTGCCACTATTGACAAGGTTTTATGCATTTGATTGAGAACTGGGCAGGGTTATAGATGAGGCCATGGCTGATGATCAGAAATTTCCTTCCAAATAATTCTATCTGGTTCATAGAAGATTTGTAGGGGCAACCTTTACTGACCCCAGCTATTTCTGAAAAGTAGAAAGCATGGTTGCCTTTTTGATCTAGGGCATTTTCAAACATACATGGTAATGATGACTTCTCATTGTGCTTGAATTGGAGCCAATCCACTGGTATATTGCTGTGCACAAACTGGGCACTCAAATGATGTGTGATAAGTATGTGTTTGAAGGTCTCTAATGCTTAGAAATGTAGCCTCTGATACCCTACCTGTGTGTTACGGTAAAGGAAGCCAAGTATTAATATCCTTTGTTTGCTTACGTGTAAAATGGTGCAATGAAATGAGATTTGAGGCCAGACAAACCTAGCTTTAAATACTGACTCCCCTAATGTTAATTCTGTAACCTCTGTCTGAGTTTCAGTTTTTAGATCTGGACACAGGACCGTATTTGTCTCATAGATTGTTTTTAAGGATTAAATGACAAAACATTGTTTGGAAATGTTTATTTTTGTTGGAGACATATTCTAGTAAAAGTTTTCTTGACTTAACCAGTTTGTAAGTGTACAACATAATATCAGAAGGACCTTTGTGAGTCAACAAACTTACTTATCTCTATTTTCTGGGTTAAGTCACCCTACATAGATATAATCTGTCTGACTTTTTAAAATACTTTTTTAAGTTTATTTATTTATTTTGAGAGAGACAGAGACCGCATGAGTGGGGGAGATGCAGAGAGAGAGGGAAAGGGGATATTCGGAGCAGTCTCTGTGCTGCCAGCACAGAGCCCTATGCAGGGCTTGAACTCCCGAAACCATGCGATCATGACCAGAGCCAAAACCATGTAACTGACTGAGCCACCCAGGTGCCCCTAATATATCTGATTCTTAAGATCTTCAGAGATGGAAACTGTATAGACTTTTTGGCAAGACTATTCTAGAACCTAATAGCACTCAGTAATCAGGGAATTATTTCTCATGTGTAATCATAATCTTTGCTCCTGCTCATTCTTTCTTGTTCTGTCTTGGGTGGAACTAGTGAATGGGTCATTTTTATGTTGACTATGCTCATGGTAATCCTGGATACATAAATTTAAATATTGACTGAGTTAGCCTTGAGTTTTCTTTTCTTCATAACCTGAAATCTTTGCCTGTGGAAAGAGTTCAGGGCCTCATGTATCCTTCTTTATTTTGATGTCAGTGTTTTTCTTCTTGCTATGTATTGTCCTTGGTGATTATCAGTTGAGAAGCTGGGAACAGAATGTGATGGGTGAGTTCTGAATGTTGGAATTTAAGCCAGTATCTATAAGAGACATCTTAGATAAACTAGGATCAATGCATATTTGTACATTAAATGTAATTCACTTTTAAGGTTACCTTAAAAAAATGACCTATACGTATAATTTGCCTGTTTATTTTAAAATTCATTGCCTTTAAAAAAATGTTTTAATGCTTATTTATTTCTGAGAGAGAGAGAGAGAGAGAGAGAGAGAGAGAGAGAGAGAGACTGACTGAGTCAGGGAGGGGCAGAAAGAGACAGAGGGAGACACAGAATCTGAAGCAGGCTCCAGGCTCTAAGCTGTCAGCACAGAGACCGACGCGGGGCTCGAACCCATGGACCATGAAATCATGACCTGAGTTGAAGTTGGATGCTCAACTAAGCCACCCATTGCCTTTCTAATGGTCTCATTTACATTCTATTACCTAAATTTGAGTCACCTACTTTCTGAGTATGACGGACTCTTACGGAACATTCTAAGGTCCTAAGAAATTATGTTAATTCTTTAATTCTGACTGTCATTTTGCTTTTCAAATGATGTATTGGCTAATGGTGGCATATTCCATATGAACTAGTGTGACTACAAACTCTATGATATAATTTCTTTCTTTTTACCCTAGGTTCATATGTATAGATTAACTATCTGCTCTGCAGCTATGTTCTACATAGGGTTGGCCTCCTCAAATGGCATTCACACCTATTATGTATTATCTTACTACTGTGGTACTAAACCTAATTAAGTGAAAACTTTCAGTTCAGTAGAATTACCTGTTTAGCTGTGCATAGCATTTTCCTGGTGAGGCTTGGGATTGATTTTGTTTTGTTTTGTTTTAAAATGTGGTGCTCACTTCACAGCATTGCAAATAGTCTCTGGAGTGTTTACATATTTGGATGTAAACATATATAAATATTCACACAGAGACTCTCCCTCTCAGACCAGAACGTCATTATTTGCATATTCTAGTTCTGTACAGATTTTCTCAAGAAAGTTAGATAATATTCTTGACCTGTTTAGGTAGTTTCCTAGGCTAGCGAAAGCATAGTTCACAATTAGACATGGATATAAATTGTTGCCAACTTACCATTAGACATAGCACTAGTACCCAGACTGATTTAGCCATTTAGTGATGAGAGATAATTCCTTGTCCTATTATTAATAACTTAATCAGCCATCACTTTATATTGATAATGCCATCTTAGTGAACTTTTTCTCATCTGATAAAGCTCTTATTAGGTATCAGAACTCAGATATTATGTGCATATTAGTTATCTATCTGTGTTCATTAATTAAACAAGCATTTATGGTATATGGTAAATTTTGTGAGGATTCATTGAAAGATGCATTATTCAGATAGTCACTGAAAGATGTAATAAATAGGAAAGCTAACAAATATAAAATATTATATAGGGTACAAGGCACTCAGTTCCACATAGCTCAAACTAACAGGAAGAATTCATTTGAGGAATTGGTGTAGTTCAGACACAGAAGATGACAAGGAATGGGCACAAGAAAATGGGATAGTATGGGGAGACATTCTAGCCAGAGAGAAAACTTAAGCCAAAACTTATATACAGAAAAATTCAGTTTTTGTGGAAAATTTGGGAACTATTCATTTTGATTGGAACTTAGGTAAGTAAGGGTGAAGCCTGAGAGTGGAGGCTTTGAATGCCAAAATAAGGAGGTTAATTGGTTTCAGTTGTAGATCTTTTATTTGGCATGTTAGAGACCTTGAATAGATGCCTGTGTTCATCATCTCCACTCTTACTGCCTCCCCCAAACCCCGTGTCTCTATTTTGCCAACTTCAGATTTTTGCCTCTCAAAGGTTTAATGGTTTTCATATACTCAGTGCCTATTATTGTAGATACTGAAAAGGATTCGGATGAAAGAATGTTGAATAATTAAGACTGAACTTTACTCTGTAGGCAGTAGAGAGGTAGAGCATGTTTTAGGATAGTACTTGGGAAGCTAAACTTTGGGAAAATATACCTGGCAATATTGGATGAGAAGAAACGTTAAAAAAAGCTGATCTTAGAGTTAGACTGTCAGAGATTGTTTCCCTAGTATATGCCATCGATTTCTACATCTGACAGTTTATGCTAATCCACTGGAAAATTTTCACTCTGACTGACTTCTTGGCCTTACTCTGGAGATTATGATTTGGAAGGTGTGGGGTAATGCCAATGATCTGGATTTGGAGTGTGATATTTTGCCAGATCTGGGAACCACTGATGTCAATGAGATCCAGTGAGGGCCTGGCCTCAGGGGATGCATTCAGGAGATGTTACAGAGATACAGTTGAGTAAGTTTGGAAACAAATTCTTTTCTTAATGGTAGGGAAGAATCAAAGCGGACACTAGGCTTTCAAACCGGATGTTGAGAGGATGGTGATGCCATCATGAAGCAGTGATGTTTAATGGTTGTTGACAGAGATGATTAATTGCACTTTGGATAGACTGAGGGGGTGGGTAGGAGGACATGCAGAATCTCCATCCAGCAGAGGATTCCAAGGTTGCTGGAGGAGAGAGCAGGGCAGAATGGGGAATAAAGAGTTTAAAGTTGATTATTATACAAGAGAATATAATAATAGTGATTATGATGATGGTGACAAATAAATAACACTAATCATTGTGAAAACTACCATTTCTGTGGCAGGCCACTGCTAAGAAATTTACATACAATGTCTCATGTCGTTCTTACAAAAACCTTGGGAGATCTCCAATTTACAGGGGGAAAAATGGGACTCTGAGAAGTTAGTTTGCTTATGAAAAAAAAAAACTAGTGAATGTGTGGTATGTATGTTTTGATGATTCATGTCTGTCTCACTATTTTAAGAAAACCTTTGTGCCTTGGGACAAAACAGTAGATAGAGATCAGTTACAGATTTTTTTTTAACTTTGTTAAAAGAGAAAATGACAACTTGGAGAAAGTGGCATTTAACAGGATCAAGTGCTTCGGAGAAGTACATTTATGTTAGAAAGTTGGAAAATATACTGGCTTTGGCAATTTGGAAGTCATTAGCAAACTTTGAGGTTAGAATTTCAGTGAAATGGAGATAGAAGAAGACAAATTACAAGTTAAAAAGTTTGTCCTCAGAGACCACCAGAGGTTGAATGTAGCAGCTCTATTAGCAGGTTGGTTGTTATGGAAAAGAACAGAGAGGGACCCATCTGTGAATGTGCAGGGTGAAAATGTCTACACACTTAAAATATAGAAATAGACTTGGAAGAATCTGTTTGTTACATAACTGTAAAAGTGTCATCAAAATTGGCTTTGATTCAGGTTGCTAGCTTCTAAGGTAGGAAAAACAACTGGAAAATGTGGCAAGTGTGGATGGCTGGATGGTTAATGGTGTGACTTTGTCTCTTTTATACTCTCGCTATTGGGAAGAAAAGAGGATGGATGTTGGAGAGGCAAAACACGATAGATCTCTTAAGCCTCAACTCAAGAGAATAGAGTGTGCATATAATAGAAAAAGAATTAAAAGCACAAAATGATCAACGAGTCATAGACAGAAGCTGACCTGTGACTGTATCCCAGAAGTGCCTTAGCTATGAGGAAATGCTCACAAGGAGCTATTTATTCAACCTCAGGACTGGACATTCATGGAGAAGCATCCCAGATTTCACTTCCTTGTATTTTGTTTCAAATTTTCATGATTTTAATGCTACTTTCTCAGTTTTTATTGACATAATTAACATACTATAAAATTCACCCTTCCTGGCTTGTTCAGCAGAAAGAGCATGTGCCTTTGATCTCAGGTTGTGAGTTCAAGCCCCATGTTGGGTGTAGAGATTACTTATTTTTTTTTTAAATCTTAAAAAAATGAAATGAGGGGCGCCTGGGTGGCTCAGTCGGTTGAGCGTCCGACTTCAGCTCAGGTCACGATCTCACGGTTTGTGAGTTTGAGCCCCGCATCGGGCTCTGGGCTGATGGCTCAGAGCCTGGAGCCTGCTTCCGATTCTGTGTCTCCCTCTCTCTCTGCCCCCTCCCCCATTCATGCTCTGTCTCTCTCTGTCTCAAAAATAAATAAACGTTAAAAAAAAAAATTAAAAAAAAAATGAAATGAAATAAAATAAAATAAAATTTGCCCTTTAAAAATGTGCAATATAGTAGTTTTAAAATCATTTGCAAAGTTGTGGAACCATACCACTATCTAAATCCAGAAGGCTTCCTAAACATACTCTCCATTCCCTGTTCTACCCAACTCCAGTATCTATATTGTGTTTCTACACACTTCCTATTCTAGTCATTTTATGTAATTATACAATATTTGAACTTTTGTGTCTGACTTCTCTCCTTACCCATAGCGTTTCCAAGGCCCATCCATGTTGTAGCATTTATGAGCACTTATTTTTATGGCTTAGCAATATTCTATTATATGGATATACCACACTTTATTTATCCATTCTTCAACTGAAGGGCATTTGGGGTACTTTTACTTTTGGTCATTATGAATAATGCTGCTTATAAACATTAGCGCGTGTGTTTTTTGTAAACATATGCTTTCATTTCTCTTGGGTGTATATCTAAGAGTGGAATTTTGGTCATATGGTAATTTTATATTTAACTTTTTGAACAACTGCCCAACTGTTTTCTAAAGTGAGTATCATTTTATATTACCTCCACCAATGTTCCAGTTTTCAAATCCTGCTAACATCTGTTGTTTTCCATCTTTGTGACCATAGCCATCCTAGTAAGTATAAAGAGGTATCTCGTTGTGGTTTTGATTTGCATTTCTTTACTGACCAGTGATATTGAGCATTTTTTTCATGTACTTATTATCTATTTGATGCTTTCTTTAGAAAAATGTCTATTCAAATCCTTTGCCCATTTAAAATCAAGTATTTATGTTTTTATTACTGAGTTGTAATTATTCTTTATATATTGTCAATATTAGTTTTCAGTGTATAGATTTTTCACCTCTTTGGTTAGATTTATTCCTCAGTATTTTATGGGTTTTGGTGCAATTGTAAATGAGATCAATTCCTTGATTTCTCTTTCTGTCGCTTCATTATTGGTGTATAGGAATGCAACCGATTCCTATGCATTGATTTTATATCCTGCAAATTTGCTGAATTCATGGATCAGTTCTAGCTGTTTTTTGGTGGAATCTTTCGGGTTTTCCATATAGAATATCATGCCATCTGTAAAGAGTGAAAGTTTGACCTCCTCCTGGCCTATTGGGATGCCTTTTATTTCTTTGTGTTGTCTGATTGCTGAGGCTAAGACTTCCAATACTATGTTGAGTAACAGTGGTGAGAATGGACACCCTGTCTTGTTCCTGACCTTAGGGGGAAAGCTCTCAGTTTTTCCCCATTGAGGATGATATCAACATTGGGTATTTCATAAATGGCTTTTATGATCTCCTTCTATCCCTACTTTCTTGAGGGTTTTTGTCAAGAAAGGATGCTGTATTTGTCAAATGCTTTCTCTGCATCTATTGAGAGGATCATGTGGTCCTGCCCTTTCTTTTATTGATGTGATGAATCACATTGATAGTCTTGCAGACCCTTATCAGATATATATTTTGCAAATTTTTCCTTCCATTTTGTGGATTGTCTTCACTTTTTTTTGTCTTCACTTTTAAATGATGTCCTTTGAAACACATTTTTTAAAATTTTAATGAAGTCAAATTTATCTATTTTTTTAATGTTTTTATTTATTTTTGAGACAGAGAGACAGAGCATGAGCAGGGGAGGGGCAGAGAGAGAGGGAGACACAGAATCCAAAGCAGGCTGTAGGCTCTGAGCTGTCAGCACAGAGCCCAATGCGGGGCCCAAACCTGTCAACCGAGAGAGCATGACCTGAGCAGAAGTCAGACGTTCAACTGACTGAGCCACCCAGGTGCCGCTGAAATTTATCTATTTTTAATTTGGGTTGCTTGACCTTGTGGTGTCATAACTAAGAAGCAATTCCCTGATTCAAAATCACAAAGATGTATGTCTATATTTCCTTCCAAGACTTTTGTAGTTGTAATTTTTGTATTTAGGTCTTTGATCCCTTTTAGTTAATTTTCGTATGTGATGTGAGTTAGGGGTTCAATTGGATTATTTTGCATGTGAATATCCAGCTGTTTTAGTACTATTGGTCTTCTAAAGTCAATTGACCAGAAATGTAAGGATTATTTCTGAACTCTCAATTCTATTTCATTAATCTATATATTTACCCTTATGCCATTACCACACTGCCTAGATTACAGTAACATTGTAGTAGCTTTGAAATAATATTAATTTTTAATATTAACTACCATAACATTTATATTGCCAATTTGAAGTTTGTGATTTAAAATAGTATTATAATTAAGTAGAATCACTTGCTAGTTTATGTTCTTAATCACCCAGGCTGAAAAGTAGATTTTTTAGTCTCTCTCTGGCTGAAAACTTAATAGGACTTTGCAGCCCCTAAATTCTGTGAATGCAGACCAAGGAAAAGTACCTAGCTAGAGACCATCAGTCTGAACAAAAATTGATAGCTATGGTCATAAAAATTCTAGAAAAAAAATAAAACATTAGCCAGCATTTCAGGTCTACAATCTGAATATGATTTATTATTAACTGAACTATAAAATTTTGTTTAACCTTGACACTTATGGATTTCCTTTTGGAAACACATTTGCGGTATAAAAAGAAAAGCTTTGTATATGTATATATAATATTTACATATGTATGCAACACTCATGCACTTATGCATATGTGAGAATTGCTGTTGAGCAGCATGGTAACACTTTCTTTTTTATTAATTTGAAAGAGTACATACATAAATTGGAATTACATCTCAATTAAAGAAGCTGGAATACTTGTTTGATGCTAAAATTGTGTTGTTTCTCTGTGTGTGTGACAGAGAGAGAAAGAGAGAATGAAAATACTAATGAACTTATTTTCTAAGACATGGCTCTTTTCTAAGAGACGAATGTGAGTAACAAAATATACAAACAGCATATGCACTCCCATACCAAGAGTGTGTTTATTCATGGTATAGTACATTGAATATGATGGGTGAGGTGCAAATCCAGCTGACATGATCAGGTGTGTGATTAATTATATTTTTCAGATACTGTTTTGTTACACATTTGGAGAAAAAAATTCCATCTAATAATAATGATCTGTACATTTTTTCCTTCTCTCGATGTTGTTTTCTCTTCTGAGTCTCTCTTTTCTCTCTCTCTCTCTCTCTCTCTCTCTCTCTCTCTCTCTCTCTCTCACACACACACACACACACACACACATATTTATACAAAAATATATTCATTATTCTGGTATAATTTATGATGGGATTCAGAGTTGTTTGGTCTGGATGGAAACCCACCAAGTTCTAGGTAATAACATGCCCTTTGTCTCCTTAATATAAAAAATAATTTTTTTAAATAAGAGTTTATTGTACATGTAACCATCAAGATCATACACTATAATTAATTGAGTCATTATCAGATGTATGTGTAAGGAAGGGTATAGTTATGGTGCTCAGATTGCACCTGTTTTTCTCAATATCATTGTCGGTCTCCAGTGGGTTGTGGTCTATAAACCCATTATTAAGGGGTGGGACATGGTTCCTATTTGATCAAAATGATCTTATTTTGCTCTATAAGGAAAATAGGCATGTAAAATTCAGTATAATGATGCAAATAGTTATTTTCCCATATAATTTATGAATTTCTCTTCTAAAACCTTGTGCAAAATGTGGACAAGCCTTTGAATCACATATTGTTCTTTAAGCCAACTCATAATTATGCTATATAGAACTCAGCAAGTATACTGGTGCAACATGTACTTTGTTTTCATTAATTTGGTAACAGCATGATTGGCTAAATTATACATTGGTAATGTAAAGTAATCATATGAGATGCAATCACAGGCTAGATTGAATGGCATGTTTCTGCTCCTGGATTACAGGTTTTTTTTGACCTTGGGCATGGTCAGTGCTCTTTTCCCTCCTCATAATGGAGGCCATCTCCAAGAAGCCTTTCTGGAGCCTACTCTGACAAGAGTGCACCAATGGGGATAGTGCAAGAAGCATTTATTTCCCTCTACCCCAGTTTGGCTCTGCCACATGTAGACTTATGTATGTATCACCTACTTTTACCATTACTCAAAATGGGAATGCAGCTAGCATTGTTATAGGGTTGATAGAGGTGATAAAAAGTGAATGTTCAGCCAATGTTCTAAAAATGTCCTGTTAAATTTCATTTTATTGGTTTTATTATGTAATTGTAAAGGTTCAACAATTTTTTAAAAAAAATAAATGCCAATGCGAAACTCTGGTCCAACCTCTCTGTGCTACTTAATATTCTGTAATATAGCTCAGTGGAGGACAGTCTCCAAAGGGTGAACTATCAATAGTTAGTAAGTGATAATTGACACATTTTAATAGAGGTTCTTTAGGAGACAGACAATATTTTAAGCTGGGAGAGGTGAAGAGGACTGAATTTTCTTTTTAAATGGAGGAGCATACACATTCTTAGCTTATTTTAGAAATCCTACTCTGTGGACCATGCATATTTGCATTGATTTTCATGGGACGAAAGTGAAATTAATTTACACCTCACTACAGTAGTCTGTAACACCTTAGTATTGCACATTAAAGTTTTTAACGTAGTGAGCTCACAGTTTTTTCTTAAGTGTGTCTAAATTAATCTTAATATGTGGGACAAAGAGTAGGAAGAACAGCCTGTCACTGCTTCTCTGTTCCTTAGAACAAATCCTAGATTTGTTTTTTTTTCTTTTGTTCTGGCGTTCAGACATCATGCTAGTGATATTAACAGCTATTAATATCCTTCCATACTTCATAAATACGTGAAGTATTTATTTCATTTGAGCTGTTTCAATCAAGCACTATTTTATTTACTTGTTTTTTTCTTTATTTTCTCTCTCTCTCAGTAAAACAGTAAACTCTATAAGGTTAGGGATTTGTAGCGATCATAAAGGACCTGGTAGACCATACTAAAATGTAAACATTTACCTTTTGGGCAGTGGGTGAGAGGAAGGATTTAAGTGGCAGAATGAGTTGAATAGATTTATTTTAGTTTAAATACAGCTAGAGTTTGGAGAAGGATCTTGGTGGTCTGGTGGTGAGGGCATGTCTGGAGGCAGGGAGAGGACTTAGAAAGCTTATAGGGGCACCTGGGTGGCTCAGTTGGTTGAGCATCTGACTCTTGATATCAGTTCAGTTCATGATCTCACGGTTTATGAGTTTGAGCCCTGTGTCAGGCTCTGTGCTCACAGCACAGAAATTTTCTCTCTTCCTCTCTCTGCCCCTCTTCCACTTGTGCTCTCTCTCTCTCTCTCTCTTTCAAAGTAAATAATAAATAAACTTAAAAAAAAGGAAAGCTAATACAATAAGAGATGATGATGGCCTGATTGTGGATATCGGTGGTAGTTTGGAAAGTCATGGAAGGATTTAAGCAATAGTGAGGAGGTGGAACCCATGAGATTTGGTACTTGACTAATACGTGAGTGAGTGAGAAGAAGAGTCAAAGATCATCCTCAGATTTCTTTTTGTGCAACTGGTGGAGTCATGCATGAGGAGATTTTTTTTTATATAAAACATAGTGAATTCAATTAGGAGTTTGTTTCATGTGAAGTACCTATAGGGCAGCAAGAAGAAATATCCAGTAGATTGTTGGAGAATGAATCTAGAACTCAGAGGAGAGATCTGTGCTGGGAATAATTGAGTTTAAGTTTATCAAAGCATAAATGGCTATTTCAGCCATACTTAAGGAGATTTTTCACTGAGAAAGAATATAAAGAGAAGAATAGAGGATCTAGGGTAGAGCCCTGAGGATTGTTGACATTTATGGAATAAGCAGATGAAATAGAGCCAGGAAGACAAAATGAGGAGCAGCCAGAGAGGTAGGCAGAGAAGCAGGCAAGTAGGGTACCATGAAGCAGAACATTTGAGGAAGTTAATGGCCGACACCATGACATAGAAATCTACTAGACATTTATTGAGAACATTATCAGGGACCTATTGTGTGAGCATGTACTAGTTAATGCTAGCCACAGGCTTTCAAAATAGTTCATAAAAAACAATCATCACTCTTTATTCCTGATAACCTAATATAGGTTGTGCCTTCTGACTATTTTTTTTTAATTTGAAGCCACAAAGACCTTTCCCTTGTTGTAAGAGGGAGAAAAATATAAGTAAAGGACCATCTTTTCTTTATTCATGTCCAAATACATAATTCACAGGAAAATATATTTTTTCCTATGAAGAATAATTTCATTAATAGAAAAATGGAAAATTTTATAATGTCAACCAGTATGGTTCTCCACTTTTATTTTCAGGGAAGCCAAATGTGCTGTATACTGAAATTGAATCTTGTTATGCAGAGACCCAAAAGATGAAATGTAGACACACCTAAATGATTTATTTTACTTCCTTGATGTTGACTGTGCACTTAGACAGGCAGACAGTCATATGAGATACTTATGCTTATTTGGAAGAAAGAAAATACAGAATTTTATATAAAATGGTGAGAAAGTGTAACTGGAAAAACTGTAGGAAAAAATGGACATCCAATTCTAGTATTGTTTTTTCTCTTTAGTTTGCTGCTTTGTGTACAATTGATACCTGTCCGCCGTGATAAAATGGAATACTTTTAGGTTCCATTGTATTTGGAAATTGGATCCTACTTTACCTTTTGCCATTACAATTCCTTCTGTACTTAAAGATCTAACTAAAATGATATGTTAAAAAACAAAAACAGCATCTTTATGATTTGCTGTAATCAAGTGAAACACAGGATAAAATGTCAAATGCTCAACATTGACAACTTAAATGAAGATATTAGGCCCAAGAAATACACAGTTGGGTAAACATAGAAAAGGCATAAAAAGTCAGTAAAGTAGATACTTTTAAAGTATAATTGAAGGAGAAAACTATTCAGGTTTGTGGACGAGAAAACTGAATTGGAAGAAGGAGGTTTATTTGACTAAAGTATGTTGACAAGTAACTCAAATAACTTTGAGATTGTATAAGGCCAATTTCGTCAGGTCCTGCTGCTCTTTTTTTTTCCCCCTTCAGTTGTTATTATTTGTAACCCATTCTCTTTGCAAAATGGATTTCATCTTTTTTTTTCTTCTAAAAGAGAATTTTCCTTGATTTTAAAAATAAAAATCTGGCACTTCTGGGTATTTTGTAACATATTTAATCTGTTTCCATACTGACTGGATATATGGTTGAATGAGACCACAGCAGGCTAGTCTACTTGACTTTTTCTGAACTTTTCCATTTCACATTTTATGCCATTGCTCACTCAAGAAGGACTCTCTACCTGGAGTACCTTCCCTTTATTTTTACCTGCCAAGAAATGTAAGGACCCACTGAAATGTTGTTGGCCCTTACAGCCTTCATCTTTCAATCTAGTCAGAATGAGTTAATCCTTCCTTTTCTGGCTACGTGATTACTCACTCCTAGTCAAGTAGAGGCAGAAATGTTGGAAGAATTCCTTGAGGCTGCAGCCTGAAGCTAGGTGACCATTGCTTGTGGGAAGGCCACAGAAGGTGGAGCCAAGGGATGTATTCTACAGTATAGCAATGTGGGAAGAAGCCAAAATCAGGCAATGACTCAAAAACTCTGAATGGTTAAGCTTTGAGGGATCGTACAAACTGGACACTCCAAGCAGAATAGAATAAACGGTTTGAAATTGAGGAGAGAAATGACACCTGAAAAAAAATCACTTCGCCAGAGAAGATGGAACTATTCTTCGAAGATGTCTACAGACTTGGTGGCGCAGAAGGTAGGCATTAAAGACCTTGACCTCAGAGTGGACATCAGATCTTGTTTTCAGACATCCTAACAGTATAATATTTCATTTCTATACAGTAGGTTGTTAAATTCTTATCTCACCTGATAAATTGTAGATGTCTTCATGGTCATGTTTTTATTGCAATCTTCTTCATAACTATTCCTCACTTAGTATAATGTCTGGCACATCATAAGTGCTAAATAAATATTTGTTTTATTTGTTGAATAAATGTTAAACCCATCTTGTATTTAAGTATGACATATTGACATTTCTAATTTTACAATTTTTATTTAAAATTTAATGATTCATTCATTTTAAAAAATAACTACTTCATGGGTCTTGGGAATTATGCAGAAAGCAAAATTATTGTTTATTTCATCTCTGGAAGAGAAGGCAAACAGTAAATAGTTACCATAGTTTTATTAGGTACAAAGACAGGTTTATGCAGTGTGCACTTTGGGAACCTTTATAGAGGAGCTATACTCTTGGGGAGAGGGTAAGGAGTCCATTTTAGCAGAGTGCAAGAATGGGAGGGGGTCTGCCAGAAAAGTCATGGGGTTCAAATGCAAGTGACTGGGGCAGGGTTGGGGGAATGGTTCAGTAGGTTAGTGTACTGGGGATTGAGAAGAGGTAGGAGACTGCAAATTCACAGAGGAGTCAGATCATGAAAGCATGCTATACTAAAGGATTTGAATTTTATTCTTTGTCTTAAGCACAGAAGGATTTATGAGTGGGTTTCCAGTGCATTTCTTTGTTCTTCACTGCTTTATCTTCCACCTGAGTTTTCATGTGTCATATCACATGTACTTCTAGGAATCTATTAGGTCCTACAGCATTAAACCATCCAGAAATTAATGGAGGACTTGGTACCACTGCCATAAATACAGTCACCAAAGTCGATTAATGGTTGTGTCGGCACTGGAAACTGCATTTCTCTATTTAACAACTCCTTCATCAAATCTAAACTCAGTATCAGTTAGGCTTTAGCAACATATGCAGGACGACTTTATTGTTTTCATCTATTAAGATAAAGAAAATCATCATTATTTCTCATGCCAAAGCTCTTTTGGAAATGAATGTAGTAATATTTATTGTGGGGATAACTGAGTTATAAATTTTAAAAACACATTTTATTACTTTCTAAATTAACATGGCTGAGTTAAAATGTGGCCATGGTTTATAATGACTGGTTCAATTGCAGTAATGTCCTCTTAAACACAACAAATTTAAATTATTATGTACAGTCCTCACATTCTAACAGCATTATCTTATAATACTTGGAGAATTCATTCTATATCTTGACTCCTAAATGTGTCAAGACAGGACTTGCATGTGATAAACTTAATATTCACATGCATCAATGATATTATTATGTGTAATTAAGGACAAAACTTGAGGGTTTTCCCAGTTATCATTTGCTCCTGAAGTTTAAAGAAAGGTAGACTTATAACATTCATTGATACTCTACAGATTTTATTCTTAAGAAATTTTTAGTAAGCTAGAATTTTATAAGAAACCTTGATATATTTGTTTTAAATTACTGCAGGTAGATGTCTAAATAACCCAGAGCCAATAGATGGTTGTTTATCCTAATCTGTTATTTCTGAAAGGTCTTCAGGAACATAACTCTGTCACTCTCTTAAGTGGCTACATTCAATGTTTTATTCCCTGGTAGTCAGTTTCCTTTTGATGAGATAACTTGTATCTCTTAAGTATCTGGCCAAGGTCTTAATCTCACAATCCCAGGTGTTTAGCTGGTACCCAGAAATAATTTTTCCTTTACACATTTGGAATATATGATGAGTTATTCTTTTTGGAGCCTTTGTAAACATGGTAACAAATTTCTTACAAATAATTACTGTTTAAAAAGTATATGATCCAATTTGGATAATGGGATTAAAAACCTGTGGATAAAATTTGCTGATTGTAACCTGTCAGCAAGGAGAATAAGACAGTACTTTATGTAGAGCACACTGGGAATACTTGAGGCTAGATGCAGAACTTAAACCACTTTTGTAAATTGAAAAAGAGATGAGAAATTTTGACAGTAAATTTCATTGGGAGCACGTTCAGCAAGTACACTTTGAATAATAATTAGCTATCTATACATTTTTAAAATGAGAAAGACTCACTATATATTTAATAAATGAAAAAAAGATCTAGAGATAATAGTGGACTAAAATTGAACATGAACTAGTCAACTCTTTTACATAAAATGTGTTAAATGCTGTGCAGAGTTACAAAGAAAATGAAACAGCCTTTAGGTGACCAATGAACTAGTGAAGGAAAGATATACATATAAAAGATCCACTGCTCTAGAGTATGTATGTTGTTCTCATTCATACTCAAAGGTAATTTGCTTACTGTTGAACATCTGTATGACCAGTTGAAAGGGCCAAATGTTAGATGATTTTGCACTATTTTATTTCAGCAATGATAACAACCCAGTTTGCTTTTTTCTGAGCTATTTCATTGATGTATAGCCTGAGAAAATGTGGGTCATTAAATCATTACAAGCACTTGACTCTAGAGGATTATACACCATAATATGCTACTTTGTGTTTTGGTTTAAATTATTTCAACATTTTAAAAGGAATTGCACCTGCTTTTTATTTCTCTTTGGGAATGGTCAATAATAGATGTCTCACCTTGGAAATGGTATCTATCATTCTTGTAGTCATGCAGGCTTTAAACTTTTCATTTGTGTTTGGTTCCTCCCCACCCCTACTCTTTATCAACATATTCATTCTGCTACATAGAATTTTAATTTCATAACTGGAAAGGTAGCTTAGAGGTCATGCAGTTCAATTAGCATCTGATATATGAATCTTCTTTACAAGATCTGGGATAAATATCCAGAGTATATTTCTAATACCTGGAATGATGGGTAACTTTCAAAGGCCTTTCAAATCTTCCTTCCTGATATTTTATCTACCCCCTCCCTTTTTTTGTCCTTTCAGCTTTTAACCTGGTTTTGATCATTATCATGCCTAGATGTCTGCAAATAGCCTCCTAACTGGTCTTTCTTCTCCAATTTTTCCTTCCTAGAATATCTTTACACCACTGTCTGAATACAATTCCTAAAACACTTTGATCATATTGCTACCTGACTCGGAAACCTTCAGTAATTTCCTGTAGCCTTCAGGATAAAGTCAGAACTCATTAACTTGAAATAATCTGGCCTTGACATATGTTTCTGGGTTTAGCTTCACCATTTTTAGCTTCCCTGCCCACTTTTGCTCTTAGTTGGTCTACTTACTTGTATTGAAATAATATTGTGCTTGTCTCACTGCAATTTATGGTGCTCTTCCCCTTACCTTTGCCTCTTTCACTGCTCCCTGCTTATTTCAGTACTACTCCCATTTTAAGATCCAGTCAGACTTCTATTTGGTAACTCCCTCCAGACCCAGTCAGCACACACTGGTACGTTTCCTTCTCTGAACCCCTAAGATGCCCATTTTCAGCCTCACTCCTTTGGTGCTTAGTGATAAAATCTTGTGACAGTTTTCATAGTGTTGCACTGAACTCTAATTTATCTTTGCTCTCGATGTTTACCTTTCACATGTTTAAACTGGGCTTTTATCCAGGTTTATTTTGTAAGATGACATGGTGTAGAGCTGATGGTTTGCAAACTGTGTTTCACTGAATGTTAGAGATTCCCCGAAATGGGGCTGGGGGAAGGTGAGGGACTTGTGGTTTCCCACCCATGTCAACCAGTCTTTGCTCCAGTCTTGGTTTTATACCAAACTCTTGCCTTTGGTTACTTTTGAGAAAAACATTGAAACTAAAGATATTTGAAGGCTAAAATGTGGAGGAGAGGCATCCGGACTTGGCATAGACTGGCTTTTATTATCCACTTTTAACTCCTTCCTGTTCTCTGCTTTAGCTTCCTCATTTAAAACATAACATCAGTATATATTACCTTATATCCCTTCCAGTGTAAAAGTCTCTGATGTTAAGAAAATCAGCTTTATGAAAATCAAGTGACATTTTATTTTGTTTATTTTTTAAAAACTGTGTATGGAAAGGATATATTTATTTAGACAGTTTTATTATGAAGTTGCTTGCAATTTTTGGTTGCTGCTATGGCCAGAATGTTTTACATATGGCACATCAATTACATGATAATTAAATATGAAAAAGGCAAATTATATTTCACTCTTTCCTTTTGATCAAAACATTATATGTGGCATTTGTTTGCCTTTTCCTCCTTCATGGTAAACTTTTCATTAGCATCAGACCAGAAATCTATGTAGACTTCAAAACACTAAGTACATTATCTTCAGAAGCCACAGAATCCAAAAACAAAATGGCCATTGGGTGTACAAGCACTTTAAAAAAACATGAAGGCTAAATCTGTGTAAACAAATGGAATGGCATTCCTTATATCAAACTTTTTTCACATATCTCTTGCAAAGCAGGAGGTCACCATAAAGAGAGATCATGTATCTGTTACTGCAATGTATGAGGCACACAAAAGGCATGCTCATTTTTCTTGTGCTTAACCTCATACTTACAAGTATGTAAGGACACCAATCGTTGGCACCACCAGAATATACAGTTTGAAAGTGGAAGGGATACCTGTGTGGCTTAGTCAATTGAGTGTCCGACTCTTGATTTCAGCTCAGGTCATGATCCCAGGGTTGTGGGACTGAGACCTGCATTAGGCTCCATGCTGAGCGTGCAGCTTACTTGAGATTCATCCCCAGCCCCCATCTCTTTCTCCTCTCTTCTCTCTCTCCCCATCTGCCCCTCTCCCCTGCTCACTGTTTCTCTAAAACATAAAATTAAAAAAAAGTTTTAAAAAGGGGAAGAATTTAAAGTCTGATATATACCTAGTCTGAGATCTGCCAGGGAATTACAATTTAAATTGTAGCCATAGCGACACAGATCAAAGACTGAAGTCCACCGCAGATTTTGGCAGTGAGGTATTGAGCAGGTTTCAACTGAAAAACAAAATCTGCAGACTAGACTAAGATTTCCAAAAGGTTAAACATAGAACCAAGATTTTTCTAATTCCTTGGGAGAAGATATTTGCAAAGGACATATCAGATAGAGGGTTAGTATTCAAAATCTATAAAGAACTTACCAAATTCAAATCAAAACACAAATAATCCAGTGAAGAAATGGGCAGAAGAAATGAATAGACACTTTTCCAAAGAAGACTTCCAGATGGCTAATAGGCACATGAAAAGATGCTCAACATCACTCATCTTCAGAGAAATACAAATCAAAATTATGATGAGATACCACCTCACACCTGTCAGAATGGCTAAAATTAACAACACAAGAAACAACAGATGTTGGCAAGGAAGTAGAGAAAGAGAATCTCTTTTGCGCTGTTGGTGGGAATGCAAACTGGTGCAGCCACTCTGGAAAACAGTGTGGAGTCTCCTCAAAAGGCTAAAAATAGAACTACCCTATGATCCAGTAATAGCACAACTAGGTATTTATCCACAGGCTACACAAATACAGATTCTAAGGGGTACATGCACCCCAGTGTTTACAGCAGCACTATCAGCAATGGCCAAATTATGGAGAGAGCCCAAATGTCCACCGACTGATGAATGGATAAAGAACATGTGGTATAAAAACACAATGTAATATTACTTAGCCATCAAAAAGAATGAAATCTTGCCATTTGCAATGACATGGAAGGAGCTAGAGTGTATTATGCTAGGTGAAATAAGTCAGAGGAAAACAAATACCATATGATTTCACTCATAGGTGGAGTTTAAGAAACAAAACAGATGAACATATGGGAGGGGGGGAAAAGAGAGAGAAAGAGGAACAAACTGCAAGAGATTCTTAAAGATAGAGAACAGGGGTGTCTGGGTGGCTCAGTTAAGCTTTTAACTTCCACTCAGGTCATCTAGAGCCTCAGATTCTGTGTCTCCCTCTCTCTCCGCCTCCCCCACTCATGCTCATCTCTCTCTCTCTCTCTCTCTCTCTCTCTCTCTCTCTCTCTCTCTCTCAAAAATAAACATTTGAAAAATTACAAAAAAATAAAAGAGAGCAAACAGAGTTGATGGGCGTGGGGGATGGGCTAGATGGATGATGGGTATTAAGGAGGGCACTTGTTATGTTAAGCACTGGGTATTAAATGTAAGTGATGTATCACTGAATTCTACCATTGAAACCAATATTGCACTGTATGCTAACTAACTAGAGTTAAAATAAAAATTTGAAAAAAAAGAAGATTGTTCTGATTCCTGTTTTAACATCTATTTTAAGAAATGTAACAAACAGAAAACCATTAAAAACACAAAAATATATTAAAGTAGCAGGTCTTTTGTGAATCACTGAGTTGTAAGGTGTTTTAAGTTTGTCATAAGGAACAGTATCCTTCACATGACAGCAAATAATGGGGTGTTTTCTGAGTTGCCAGAACTGTGAAATGGGAGGTGAGGCCTTCAGGTGACTGGTCCTGAGACTTGTTACAGCAACATTTCACTAGGAATGTTTAAGTGTCCTTCAAGCAGTGTAGATCTCCTTCAAATTCTAAGAAGTAATTTTTTATGCTCACCATTTGCACTTTCTCCTCAAGCACATCTGTCTTGTTTGAGAAGAGAATTATGGAGACATTGCTGAAAACCTGATTACTGGCAATCATTTAAAAAATGCTCAGAGATTCTGTAAGGCAATTGGGCAATCTATCTTGCATAAGCGTTCTGGGCAAATCTGCTTGTGGAAACAAGGAATCGTTGATGTAATAGCCTGGAAGGAAGCATTCAGACCCACATTTCCTTTCTGATCTTTGACCACCTATCAAACGTTTTGAAAGGAAAATATTAAGTTTCAAAGTTGTGCTTATGAATATTTTCGTAGGTCTTTTGGCAGCAGAATATCTTCTTGGGATGGAATATAATCTGGCTCTGCAAGCTTATTTGTTATTAAGGAAATCTTTTTACAGATTTGCCTAGCCGAAATGATACTTAAAGGTATTGAAAGACAAAACCCCAAATCTGGCTTTGTCACCATTACCAGAGCAGACATGGGTGACCAGGTGTCAGATGTCATCATCATGTCCCCATTGAGTTGGTTTGAATTACCTCCCTAGAAAATGTGAAGCTGCTCTTGAAATCTCCCATCACTTTCATACCCTTTTGATCATTTTGCTGGGGACAGTGGAGTGGAAGTTTTCATGGGTACTCCTTGAAGTCTTGCCCATGGATGATCTGCATCAGCTTTAGGAACGTGTGCCTTTACGCTTGGTACAGGGTTTTCACAAACTGCTTCCAGTCAAGTACTTGAGGTCTGACTTTTCCCAGGACAGATATTTGTCCATCTGCGTGGGCCTTCTCTGCTGCCTGGCCTCACCTCCTATGACCACACAGACAAGTAGTTGACCATACAGATGGAGAGACAGGAAGCCCTGATACTTTTTTTTTTTTTAACTCTGAAGAATACAAACCACTCTGAAGAGTCTGCTTAGAGTGTGGTACCAGAATGTCTGTCTTGCAGTAAAAGGCCTGGACTTGAATTCTGGCTCCACAAATGAGAAATCTTAGCCAAATTGAATCTCAGTTTCCTCATTTCCAAAATGAAGATAACCATAACTATCTCCCAGGATTGCTATGAACAGCAAATGAGAACGTTAGTCTGCAGTGGTTTGCCCCGTGTTTGGCACTTAGGTTTCTAGACGATGTCACCTCCTTTTTCTTCTCTAATTACTTTTTTTTTAATTTTTATTTTTGGGACAGAGAGAGACAGAGCATGAACGGGGGAGGGGCAGAGAGAGAGGGAGACACAGAATCGGAAACAGGCTCCAGGCTCCGAGCCATCAGCCCAGAGCCTGACGCGGGGCTCGAACTCACTGACAGCGAGATCGTGACCTGGCTGAAGTCGGACGCTTAACCGACTGCGCCACGCAGGCGCCCCTCTAATTACTTTTTTAAAAAGACTTATTTATTATTAACATTGAACTTAACTTTTTTTCATAATCAGACACTTAAAAGATGAAAGTTTGTCACCATTCAAGCTCTGAAAACATTTGCAGATGGCACTCAAAAGTTGTTAGCATTTGCAATTTCAATGCAATAAATTACCGATGAAGATATTTAGATGTCCAGTACTATTTGCTTTGTTAAAAACAAAACAAAACAAAAAACAATCACCTTTTCCTTGGAGGAAGGAGAGAAAATTATTGTTAGAAAGGGGCTAAGGGGACTTTTGAGATAAGAAATTTCCTCTGTTCTATATTTTGTTTTGGGTGATGGTTACAGTGGTGTATACAAGTTTCAAAATATACTAGGTATCTGTGTTTTCTGCTTGTTATTTGTGCTTCAATTTCAAAAACACAGGCATAACTTTGTACATTATTCAAAAGGATACACCTTCTGCTTTAGTTTTGACTCCATGTAAAAAGTCCAGGGCAAGAATCGTATCACTTTGTGAGTCGAGGGTCATATGTTTATGTGTTGTTCATAAGCCTGGGTATTAGTATATTTGAAATGAAATTTCAGATATTTCATATATTTCATATAATATCATTGATAGATGGCATCATTCATTTTTTAGGGTCTGGTTTTCTTTCATGCTTGAACCTACAACTTCACTGGGCATTGTACCTGTTATAAGTAAGCAGGTCAGTTATTTATAGAGTTTAAATAAAAAGCCTTATGCATTTAAACTTACCCTTAAAGTTAATTATAGTATTTCATTCATAAAGAAAGTCAGAGATGTCCTTGTTCTCTGAAATGGAATTACCTGATTATGCACCATTTAGGAAAGAAATAACTACTAAAAGCTATTAAAGCATAACTTCTACTTAAACTCATTTTACTTAAGTTAGTGAAAATGTGAGTATAGAAGTTTGCAGCCATGTTCTTCATGCAGGTTTTGTATTTGAAGCTTTCTTTCTGCTTGTTTGAGCTCACTCTTTTCCTCTTTGATCTTAGTGCAGCTCAATTTAAAATGTTCATATGAGAACCATGGTTCACTTGCTTAAGGCATGTGTTTTAGATAGCATTAAGATATGGTTACCTGGAAGTTCTTATAATTGGACTTCACTGTAGGATTTTTGCTTACCACCACCAAGTAGTTTCGAATGTTTAATGCTTTCTCCGTTAGTTGAAGCAATGATGTAGTTTTAGTTTAATTTACTTATTTTTCAGAAAAAAAATCCAATATTACATTAAAAGGTATTTAAGTGTATCAAAATATATCTAGGAAATAAAAAATATGTTTATTTAGCCAAGCTTCATAAAAATATTGACTCATATGAAACAAAAACAATTTTAATTTAGAAATGTTATTTTAGGTCATTTTGTAATGCTATGATAAGATACTGGAAAGTAAGTGACATTTTCCTTTTCCAGCAGGAGGAAAACTATTGTGAATTTTATTTATTTATTTATTTATTTATTTTAAAAAAATTAATGTTTATTTATTTTTGAAGGAGAGAGAGACAGAGCATGAGCAGGGGAAGAGCAGAGAGAGAGAGGGAGACACAGAATCTGAAGCAGCCTCCAGGCTCTGAGCTGTCAGCAAAGAGCCCAGTGAGGGGCTGGAACTCACAAACTGTGAGATCATGACCTGAGCCGAAGTTGGATGCTAACCGATTGAGCCACCCAGGTGCCCCATAGTATGAATTATTTTAGACTTGAGGAAATTACAAAAAGTAAAATTATATAATATTTTAATTAGTGGGAGAATCACTTTTATCCATTCTAAATAATTCATTATAGATAACTTAAAAATTATTTTAAAGTAGTAATTAGTTTGATCTTTTAAATAACATTGACTTTTCACCCCATGATTTTAAAATCCATTTAGGTCAGGGTTGATAAGTAAGTAGTCTTTTAAGATGTTATAGTTCAGTGGTACCGGCACTTTTGAGTTTTGCTTCATGTAATGATTCTGAGCTGAATATATTTGCTGTTCTAAAAATGGGGGAATCCAAGTTTAATTCAGTCCTTATGTTTAGGAAGGTGATATTGTGTCCTTTTCATCTGAGACTTTAAAATAAATAATAACTTTTTATTAATTCATTTGATAAATATAAGTGAAAAAATGCTTGGTTATTTAAACAAAGCTCAGACATATCAACGTTATCACTGCCTTCAATAAGAAATAGTCATTGAGGTGTGAATAGCTACCATGTGGAAATCTTTATGTGGAGAAGTGGGTACAGACAGCCCAACATCTGAACGGAAATTGTAAATGACTGAAAGATACCCAACACTTGGTAGCAACATCTCAATAGCTTTATAACTAAAAATACCATTTTATTACTTATTTTGATTTATAAATTTCTTGCTTAGATATTTGGTCTTTTTTTTCAATTAGGGCCATTTGTCTTTTTCTTATTAACATATGAAATTTCATTAGTTTCAAAATAATACTCCTTGTTGTATAAAGTTCTTGTGTTTTTTCTCAGTGTATATTCTGCCATTTTATTATTTGATGGGTTCTTTTGACACTAATGCTCGTAAGAGTTGATTTATCAGGGCACCTGGTGGCTCAGTCGGTTAAGTGCTCTACTCTTGCTTTTGGCTCAGGTCAGGATCTCACGGTTCATGAGACTGAGCCCTGTGTCAAGCTCTGCACTGATAGCATAGAGCCTGCTTGGGGTTCTTCTCTCTCTCTGTCTCTCTCTCCGCCCTTCCCCTCTCTCTCCAGTCTCTCTCACTCTCTCAAAATAAGTAAATATGCTTAAAGAAAGGTAATTGATGTATCATTGTTTTAGCTTACATTTTGTGGGTTTCTCTTTGTGGGAGGACATCTTGTGTAGGAATTCTTTTCTAACTTAAAGGCAGAAAAATATTCACCTAAAATTTCTTCTTAAAGTTTAAACCTTTTCAAAAAGAAGTTTAAAAAATTTTCATTTTATATTCAAATCTAATGTTAATCTACAATATATTTATTTTGTATGGGTCAGGTAGGAGTCTATAATTTTATTTTTTATTATTTGGATCACCGTTCCCCCGCCAGTCACCGGTCTTCTCCCAGCTCATCTGCCATGCACCCTCGGCCTGACATGACTTTTCACATAGCACGGATCTGTTCTTGGGTTCTCTTCTGTTCTAGTCTATTTTCCAGTCTCTGGATTGGTACATTTTATGTTATACGAACCTTTAGTTTAATTTATAATTTATATTAAACCTTAATATATTCCTAGGTAAGTATTGTATCTAATCTTTCCACCTTGCGCAGATCTTCTTTCCTTTCAGTCTTTTTGTGTTTTAAATGTGCCCTGCTTTTTATTTTCTTCTTAGACTGCTCTTCATGTTGTATTTTGGTATTGGGCCAACTTCTAAGCCATATGTAGTACTGCTGGTCTGTCTTGAGTCTCTGTGTCTCCCTCGTAGCCACAGAGGTCCACTGCTTTTCAAGATTCCATCAAAGGTTTACTCCTGTGCTTAAAGGTGCCTACGGGGCCAGTGACCCATCTCAACTCCTCCACCAGTAGAATGGTTTAATATAATCTTTCCTCACTCTTCCTTTGTCTTTCAAATTAAATATTTGTCATGCTTAGGCTCTTAAATTAGAAACGTGTTTCTTTGGGATGAAGTCAGGACAAGTCTAACCTCCAAATATTTGGCTAATTTTTCAGCATAAAAGAAGGATATTTTTTTCTGAACAAAGTTACCACCAGCTTGTGAGCCATCTGACACTGAAAACATAAAATGTCATGGCAAATGCTCTGCCCTCAGCTATTAGTACAAAATTTACTGCTAGTTCAGGAAAGGCAAGTAGATCTGAACCGCACCTTTGGTCAAGAGATTCCCATTGTAGCAACCTATCTCCTGATTAGATATGGAAAACCGTGTTTTTTAGGATATGCTTCTTGATATCAAAGATGGAGAAATTTCAGAAATCCACCAGTTCCTCTGTCACCTTTTCCTAGATTCTCATGAAAACGGTTTAACTTTGAGTTTATAAAATCCCAATATCCAGAATTATGCCTGGCTGCCAGGAGTCCTTAAATAAATGTATGGTGAAAAAGTAAAAAGGGAGGTGGGATATAGTACTAACTGAAGGACATGAAAGTAACAAAAATTAGGTAGAACTAACGGTAGTAGTAGTCTCAATGGACAAAAATACCACCACAAAAAATGGACTTTTATACACAACTGCATAATTTCCCAGTGATGTTAATTTTAGGAACCCACATCTAATTTAATTGTCAGCTGCTGTTATTCTCATAGAAGGAGTGTACCTTAGAAACTGATGTTTTGATTTGCAAGGATGCTTGAGGGATTGAACACCAGCAGCTGTGAAGTATTCTACATTCCAGTTCAAGATAATCGTTGCGGGCAGTGAATGTAGCAATAATTTCAATATTTCAAGAAAGCTAGTGGCAGCTGTATCTTTACAGAGCATACACTCCTGTGAGAGTCAACTTGAAATGACAGTCTTTTTCGTGTTTGCCTGAGATTTTGTAAGTGTAGCTTAGTGATACTTAGGATTTTATGGTGATCTGAAGTTTGGAATTGACCACCATCAACTATGCCTCTGAATACTTTTTACAGAGAAACAATTTGTTAAGTATGCAGGTTGGTTAATGGGTTCTTTACGGTTCTCATTGGTGAAAGGTTTGGAAAAATTCCTTGGTTGAAATTGGCTCCACTGTTTCATTAGCTGCTCTTATTGTTACCGGTTGCTTAATGAATGCAGCCAAGGTAAGGATATCTGAAAATCCATTTTGAGGACGAAGAAATTTAATTCAAATTCTGATGTTGTACTATTATAGGGTGTGGTAGGCAGAATAATGGTCACTCAAAGAGTTTGACAGTCAAATTCCCAGAGCCTGTGGAGATGCTCTTTTACATGGCACAGGGGGGTTTGCAGATGTGAATAAGGGTAGGGATAAAGAATTGAGAAGATAATCATGGATTATATGGTTGGGCTGAATCTAATCACATGCATCCTTGAAAGTGGAGAACCTTTCCTTATTGCCTTCACAGAGAGAGGCAATGATAGAAGGATCAAAGAGATACAGTGTGAAAAGGATTTCACCTGCTAGTTCTAACCTTGAAAATGGAGGAAAGGGGTCAGGAGCCAAGGAATTTAGTGGGCTCTGAAAGCTGGGAATGGCCTTCAGCTGACCGCCAACAAGAAAATGCACTTCTGTACCCTCTAGGAACACAATCTGGGCAACAACCCAAATGAGCAAGAAAATTGATTCTCCCTTAGGGCCTCTACAGAGGCCTGTACAGAAGGCTACAACTCTTCTGACACCTCAGTTTTTGTCTGTTGAGACTCATATTGGACTTCCGACCTGCCATACTTTAAGCTTACAAATTTGTATTGCTTAACCCACTAAATTTGTAGTAATCTGTTACAATGATGAGTGATAGAAGACTGATACAAAGGATAACTCATTTTTTTTATTTTCAGTGGTCATGGATGCAAAAGAGAAATATAATAAAAATGTTGAAGACAACTGGTTCTTCAACAAAACCTTTTTTGTTAAACAAATAAACAAACAAACAAAAAACAAGTATTGGCTGACCTGTGTAGTCTCAAGTAACTAATCTTTTTCCCAGAGTATATTTCCTGTTTCAGGGGTGACGTTGACAAATTGCTACCTCGTGTATGAGGGGGAAAATCCTTTGATTCAAATCAAAATGCATTCATAGCTTTGAGTTGATGTGGTTTTACCACTATGTTCCCTTTTCTGTCAGAAAGGAGCTGTGTTTCATTTACTTCTTAAAAATGTTAGTTGGTTAGTTTCTTTTTTTTTTTTTTTTAATTTTTTTTTCAACGTTTATTTATTTTTGGGACAGAGAGAGACAGAGCATGAACGGGGGAGGGGCAGAGAGAGAGGGAGACACAGAATCGGAAACAGGCTCCAGGCTCTGAGCCATCAGCCCAGAGCCCGACGCGGGGCTTGAACTCGCGGACCGCGAGATCGTGACCTGGCTGAAGTCGGACGCTTAACCGACTGCGCCACCCAGGCGCCCCTAGTTGGTTAGTTTCTTGATAGCCACTGTGAAGGGTAAACTGTGATTAGGATCACCTTACATTTTTACCTATCATGGTATCACAGCTGAACTTTCACGTGCAGATTAAATCCCTCCATGATCTCGTTGTTAAATATTCCCCTTGGAGATGTATCTCCAAGAAGGATCACACATACAGCCCTGTGGTTGTTTCTCACTTCCAGTCAGTGAAGACAAATCCAAAAAAAGAAACATTAGTCTCTGCTATGAGTTTGATTTTGCTAGAGTTTGGAGTTTATAATTTTTCCAAAGGATAAAAAAGACAGGGAGAAATGAAAGTCCAAGGCTGACAAATTCTTTGCCATTGCCATTTTTTCCCCTGATAGTAGTAATTAGTCATTTCTATACAAAAGTACCTTAATAAATATTCATAAACCTGTTCAGGATAGTTTTGTTGTGCAGTACACCTCTTCATTATCTGTAATGGGAAGTTAAGGCTGATGGATAAATGGAATTGAAGGTATACATGCGAAAATGAAAGGGAACCAGTGCAGTAATCAATTTTATCACTTACTAAATCATTCTCTTGGCAAAAATAAAATCATTGAGTAGTTCAAATGGATTTATTAGCTTCAAAGTATATACTAGATTAACTTTTACATTCTATTGATTTCATAATCTAACTAGGCCTGTTACAATTTAGAGAATTGCAGACAGTGTGGTGTCTTTAATTTGGTATGAAATTAACAGAATTAAAAAAAAAACTTATGGGAATGAAGAAATATAGCTGAATGTGTCAACATGATAACCGAATGAAGAGAAATAACATAGAATATAAGCAAGCTTTGTAAGGTGTATTGCAGTTAGTTTAGGAGTGGTTCAGAATGTAGCCTAAGTCTGGGGCGCCTGGGTGGCGCAGTCGGTTGGGCGTCCGACTTCAGCCAGGTCACGATCTCCCGGTCCGGGAGTTCGAGCCCCGCGTCAGGCTCTGGGCTGATGGCTCAGAGCCTGGAGCCAGTTTCCGATTCTGTGTCTCCCTCTCTCTCTGCCCCTCCCCCGTTCATGCTCTGTCTCTCTCTGTCCCAAAAATAAATAAACGTTGAAAAAAAAAAAAAAAAAAAAAAAAAAAAAAGAATGTAGCCTAAGTCTGCTTGCCTCTTACTGGCTACTTGGTTTGGGAAATTTTTAAAACTTTAGAGTGTGTCAGTTTTTATGTTTTAAAAATGGAGATTATAATTTTATTTTTTCATGAGAATTAAATGTGTTAACATATAAAGTGATTAAAACATTGGCAGGCACAAGGCAAATACTCAACAAATATTTGCTATTACTATTTTAATTTTTAATTTAAACATTTTCAAGCATAAGCAAAACAGTTGTTTGTGTAACTAGCTGGTTCTTTTTTTATAATTAACTGGCATGTATCCATGACCTAGGTGCTAGAATTATACAAACTTCTCCAGTTTTGAAATGCCTCTCTTTGTCTTTTTTCCTGAATAATTTAAAGCATATCATTTCACACCTACATGCCACAATGTGTATCTCTTAAAAATATGGAATATGGGCTTACAAAAAAAAAAAACATAACGGTGATGTCATTATCCCATCTAACAAAACTGAAAATCCCAAACAGGCTCTCCATTGATAGTGGGCTCAAACCCACGAACTGTGAGATGATGACCTGAGCTGAAATCAAGAGTCGGACATCACCCAGGCACCCCTAAAATGTATATCTTTTAAATGTATTTTTGTTTTTGTGTATGAAGACTATTATTTTCTGTAGGTTAATTTATGAGTTTGCTCTTTTACTATTGTCTGTTACTGTTTGCAGTAGTTTTCCCTTTGATTTTCATAGTTTTCATATTTATTTGTAATGAGAGATAATCCTGCCTCTTTGTTTCTAATTCTCTCTCCAATTGCTTTGTCTTTTTAAAATATTTTTTAAATATTTATTTATTTTTAAGAGAGAGAGACAGAGTGTGAGTAGGGGAGGGGCAGAGAGAGAGGGAGACACAGAATCTGAAACAGGCTCCAGGCTCCGAACTGTCTGCACAGAGCCTGACGCCGGGCTTGAACTCAAGAACTGTGAGATTGTGATCTGAGCCAAAGTCAGTCGCTTAACTAACTGAGCCACCCAGGTGCCCCTCCAATTGCTTTGTCATAACTGTTGCATATCACTTCTAAGTCAACGTCAAATAAACGGTGGTGGCAATAGGGGACGTAACTTTCTTATTGTTGAGTTCAATGTCAATAATTCTGGACTTTTCCAATTAAGACTTGCTTTATTGTTAAAATACTATATAAAACATAAAGAGTGAAAACATGGGATTGGTTTAATATGTAGTTCTCTAGCTCGGAGCTGGCTGGCAACTGCAAATGGCCTTTTAGGGAGAAAATTCATCAGTGATGTGCTTTCTTCCGTTTTAATTCCTGGTACAGAAATGAACGCACTTGCACAGTTGGGCATACTTGCTGATGTGGCTTGCACCCTGTGCTAGTCCTGTCTGCTTCTTACCCCCATCCCCATCCTACTGTTAGGCAACCTGGCCAAACATACCTTCGGAGTCAGTCCTCATTTCTCCCTTCCTGGTTCTCAGCTTACATTCTAGAAATCTTTCCCTAAAAGAAAATAGTATATTTAAGTACATTTGTGACCTAAAACTCCTTCAAAAAAACAAAAACATCAGTTTTAGAGTAAAACAAACCCCTGGAAGGAAACAGAGCTCCTGAAGTGATTGTTGGCCCTTTGGTGTCTTGTGTGCTGACTTTCTCACTTGCCGTCTGCCTGACGATGCTGAGGACCCCGGAGCCCTCTGCACATCACTGCCTTCTCTGCTTCTCTGCTGTGTAGTAAATCTTCAAAGATTACCACACTGTCAAGAGTGTAGCATTCTTTTGATTACTTTCTGTCAAGAATGTCACCTCCTAAAACCTTGGCCTCCCGTCTTATTTATTATTGTCAGTGCTGTCAGCCTTGTGGTCAGATGTGTTAAATTTTGGAGTGCAACTCACTGCTTCTTATTCCCCTATTCAGCCTCTGGCAGGTTCCCTGTTTTTTAAACCACATAACAGTGTTTTATCCCTTATTTTCATTGCTCTCAGTTTTTCTTTTCTACAAAGCCTTCCCTTTTTTTCCAGTTTTTTTTTTAACATTTTCCTTTTTTAATGTTATTTTTTTGTGTTCTACGCATAAAAGTTCATTTGAACAAGCCTTTATTATTTTATTCATCATCCTTTATAATTACTTTGTACCTCTGAGTTCCTATAAGAGCAGACCTTTAGCCTTGGGTTAACCGTTCTAGCTGCAGATGTATATGCATTTTTTTTTGGAATTTTTAGATTTATTTGTATCCTAAAATGTATTTTGAGTTCCATTGTTCTCAATTGTCTTCCAACTAAATGAGATATTTGCAGTTGATAATCATTCCTAGAAATTGATGAAAGTGTAGCCTCTTACACAATGGAAAAATATTATCTGATAGGTATGTGGATTTTGTATAGATATACAATATACACAGTTATACTATATGTATATATAGTTACTTGTCATTGTGCAGCAAATGTACCGAGAAAAGTCAGAGAGGAAAACAAATGGGAAGCACCATCCACTGAACAAATACTTCGAGTTCCCTGAACTTAAGGAACACTCTGATGTATAAGATGTGAAGTCTCTTGAGGCAAGAGTAAAGATTGACACTCAAAATATTGGAAAGCATTATTAGTACTCATTTAAGATAAGTACCATATGGGAGATACAGAGAATAACATAGGTAGTTAAGTGGATGTAAGACCTTTTAGTCTTTGATACTCAGATGAATCACCAAAGGGATGATGAATTGAGAAAAGAGTATTTTCCTCATAGAGTTTTGGGAGAGCCAAACGTGTGGTGGGTAAAAAGGCTCAGCAAAGGGCCTACTACACAGTAAATATTCAATAAATATTAGCAATGGGTGTTACTAGTGAGCAGTGGGTTTGAAATATCCCTATTTCTGTGTTATTGGCTCTACACTTTACACTATTAGCAGGGAGGAATGACATTCTGTCCTGTAAATGGAGGAATCTGAACAAGATTTATGGCCAAGCCAAGGCTGTTCTGTGAGAGGAGCTTTGGGTCTGAGCCACTGCTTGGGAAGCTGATGAGAGAGTCAGAGTTCCATGTCATAAAATATATGTTCTATAATTTTAGCCTGGAAAAAATCATTTACCTTTTTTGTTATAAATGAAATAATTGCTCAATTTTCTTCATCATGAGACCCACTGACTAATACTTTAGAAGTATATATTTTGTTTCCTGAATCTTTGTGTATTCAGTCAAATAGTCTAAATTGTCTTCACTAACTGTCCATTTTTTCCCTAATGAAGTTCATTTACCCCCATTCCCAGTTAGAAGATAGGAGACATATTAGTGGGAAGAACTGTATTTCCTGTAGTTTCCCTACACTAAACTTAGCCCAGAAAATAAAAAGTTGGAAATTAGACTCAATATCTTAAGAAAGGAAGTGAACTGTGTTAAATAGCACTTTTGTTGATTAAGGAAAGAATGATGTTCATCCTGAATCATAGATGGTTTACTGTGACAATTTCCAGATTTTTGTTTTCCTATCGGTATCAGGAGTTGAAACTAAGTAATGCCCGTTGAACGGTGAAATTCACTGTCTCGTTGAGCTGCAGGTGTCTTCTAACTTCTCTCTAGGAATTTGAAGACTGACCTTGGTAAGGACAAAAGTGTGTTCAGTCTTCAAGTTTAATTAGAAAGCTAGGCTTAGAACTCTTTCTTGTAGGTATATGCAATCAAAGCAAGTGTTTTCACTATAGATGACACTTTACTTTCTATAATTGTTACTAGGGTATCTGAGTACTTAACTGTTAACATTCCACCCCCATCTCATCACTGGTTATTACCAGATTGTGAATTCCAGTATTTATTTTAAGTTTGACAGCAAGGGAGTATGAAAGGTAAAAGTTTCTTGAAATCCTAATGAAAACAGGTTTCATTAGTTACATCTGCTGTCACTGCTCCTTTGAGGAGACTTGTGACCTTTTTTTCCCCAGACACTTTATTGAAACACATATGCTTAATCTCGCTATGCTGGTCTGCATTTTGCTGTGTGTGTGTGTGTGTGTGTGTGTGTGTGTGTGTGTGTAGGGAGTTGTTTTTTTTAACCCCAAGTTTTTGTAGCACGTCTCAGGGAATGAAAAGATTGTTATATTTTAAAACAGTTCATCAACTACTGTCCTTATTTCTTCAGATAGGTTCAATATCTATTGTGGTTTAACTTATTGAATGTTTCCAGATATTCATGAGCCATTTGATATTTCTAACTAACAGGGATGTGCTTACTATGAAGTGTCTAATTGATATGGAGAGATTTGCATGTCAAAGGAACAATTGGATGACAGAATATCCTTCCTTTATTCTTTGCTATCATTTTCTCAATTTGAGGTATTTCTGTAAATACCTTATACCCATATTTTAAAACTTATGCTTTTGTCCTATTAAAAAATCCTACATTGTATTTTCTCTTTCAGGATAAGACCTTTTCTGTGCCTGATTATCTGGAATATGTGATAACCAAAGCTCCAGTAAACATTATTGCTCTGTGATATTGGTAGTTTGCTTTTTAAAAACATCAGATAGGGGTGCCTGGGTGGTTCAGTCGGTTGAGCATTAGACTTCAGCTCAGGTCATGATCTCACAGTTGGTGGGTTCGAGCCCCACATTGGGCTCCGTGCTGACAGCTCAGAGCTTGGATCCTGCTTTGGATTCTGTCTCCCTCTATCTCTACCCCTCCCCCACTCACACTCTGTCTCTCTCTGTCTCTTGAAAATAAATAAATGTTAAAAAAAATTTAACAACATCAGATGAGGGGAAGAGCTGTGTTTTATTTGAGGATTAAATGGAAAATGAGTTATCTAAATCTCCTAACGTATACAAAATAGCTTGCCTTAATTTTTGGTCATTTCAGATGAAAGCTACTTCTTGAATAGTGAATTTCACCATTTTGTTTTGCTCTAAGCATGAGGACTGAATGTAAGGTGTCTCCTAAAGTGTATTTGTATTGCTTTAGAAGACATATAGGACATGTTGGCATATAAATTCAAAAGATCAGCATAAACATTGAATGTAATAACAGAGGCCTTTCTTGTTTATAAGAAGCAAACTGTTATGAAATCCTACCATCAATAAACATGATAATTTTAATTTTCTTGTGAATTTTAATTTGAATTAATTCAGACTGGATCATTTAAACTAGTATTGCAACTTGTACCAGAACACTATTTGGGAGTGATTTGATCAAATAAGGCAATATATATGAAAGTGGATTGTCAATAGAATGTATTTATATAAACGTTATTTGGTGTTACTTGAAGCCATGGTTTAGAAAAACGTATTGTAACAAATGGTATGATGGAATATTTCTGATTTTAATGTGTTATCACACCTAATGACATGGTTGACTATATATTAGACATATTCAGGAAGAAACATTCACCCTGCAGGGGGCAAAACAGCAGAGTGTGTCATAAGATTCAAATTTAATTATTTAAACTTCACCATCATCATTTTGCTTTACAAAAATATCCCAGTGACATTTCTTATAATGAGTCCCTTCCCATCAAAATCATAGAGAGGATTCTGCTGCTGACTGGTTATCAGTGAATCAGTAAATTTCCATTTTATTTTAGCTTTCTTCAAACTGTTGAGCCTAAGAGGCCAAAAGTTCTGAGAGAATTTTGGTCTCCTCTAGAGTCTTGTCTTTTGAGAAAGAGGAAGTTTGGGGGTGAAGGGAAGACAGAAAAATGCTGGTGTTCTTTATGAAAACTACCTGGCATCTTATGTATGAGGAGCCTGTTCTTAACAGTATGTTCTCAGAGGGTGTTTAAAAGTTTTTTTTTTTTTAAATATTTATTTATTTTTGAGAGAGACAGACACAGTGTGAGCAGGGGAGGGGCAGAGAGAGAAGGAGACACAGACTCTGAAGCAGGCTCCAGGCTCTGAGCTGTCAGCACAGAGCCTCAGCACAGAACCAAATGTGGGGCTGAACCCAGGATTCCTGAGATCATGACCTGAACCAGAGTTGGATGCTCAACTGACTGAACCACCAGTCACCCCTCAAAGAGGGTGTTTTATTCTTTTGCTTGTTTCTTTTGATATTGAGTTAGTTGTTTTTCTTTTTACTTGCCTTTCTTTTTTTCCCCCAGCGGGGGTCATTAGAGCTGGTTTTAATACATTTCTTCTCTGGATTAGAAACCATCTCTTTTTCTTGTTTTTACTCACTTAATCTCACTTTGTTTTTTCTCTCTCTCTAAAGAGTATGAACCGATGAATTGCTTTTAGCAGTGGTGCTAGATAAACATTTGATCTTGTGCATGGGAAATTTTCTTTTTTGTTTGTTGTTTCTGTTTTTTGTTTTTCTTTCGTTTTGTGTTTTTGGCAAGACTGTTTTGAAATTGGAGTTGCTTAACAGTTTGTCTTGATTTTCCAAGTTCAAAATAATAGCAACACACACACACACACCTCACAAATTCTTGCCTTTATAAATCCAATGTCATATGTAATGCTATTTAATGGTATATTAATTATTGTGTAGACCCAAAGAAAAAGTTTATAACTCATGTAGCATAAAGGAACTAATTGTCTCAGGACACTCAGACAATCTGGTGCTGTTTCTCACTCATATTTTTTCCTGAGTCAAGTCGTTTCTCAGTCTCCATTCTGGTTCACAAGAGTTGGTGCCTAAGGGATATTTTTTGAAGGAGCCTCTGAGAGGTAAATTCAGTGATGAGGTCAGCCCAGCAAGTATTTATCTAGTACTTACACAACATCCTCAGAATTGTATTCAGATTTGGAAAAGCCAAATTATGCGTAGGTTTCTGTCCTTAAAGGAGATTATGGTTCATCTGGGCAAAGAAAGTAAGAATACCTTGACAAGATGAAACTGTTATTTTTTTTTACCTTTGGGTAAAATCCTTATTCTAATTCCAGCTTAATTTCATGCGGGCAGAACTCCCCCAAATTCATGTCCTCCCCTTCCTGCCTGGGCATCAAGGTTGAATGTCTCTAATGAACACTGACCCACACTTCAGTTACATTGACACTTTCTCCAGTATACTTTACTTAGATGTTCCTCAACCCTAGAACAATACACTTGACCTTCTCCTGTACCTGCGATACATTGCTGCAGTTACAGAACATTTCTGACACAGTTGAAATACTGTTGTGGAACACCAGCAGCATCTTCAGTTACTATGTAACTATGAACACTAGATTTTGCTCTCCTTCAAAATTCTCACATTCAGGCATCTAGCTCCTATTACAGTTTCTTTACTTGCGGCTCTTACAGTGTGTTCTTACAGCTCTTCACGCTTATTGCCCAGGCTTTTCTTCTTCAAGTCTTATCTCTAGGTTGTTAACCTCACTCTATCATACTGCTCTTGCTTCTTCTTCCTTCCCTATTCCCTGATGACCGTCTCTCTGGCAGTCTGATTGAATTGCTGACTCACCATCTTCCTCATGTCCATTGCCTCCCCTGCATTTTGTGCCTCACCTTTCAGCACAATGCCAACACCTGTCAGCATTTTTTCTGCCTTCTTTCTTGTGCCCGTGTGACAAGCACTTCTGAAGAAATATCGTACGGCGATGCAGGCTGGCTCCACTGCAAATCCATGGTCATCAAAGCAGCTGAGGCCCAGTGCTGCCCGCCTTTTGTCTTTTCAGTTCTGAGACCTATTTGCTTCATTATTTTTACTTTGATTTTTTAAGTTTTATTTTGTTGTGGTAAGAACACAAAATGAGATGTGTCTCCTTAAATTTTTAAATGTACAGTACGTTATTTTGGACTCTAGGTACAGTGTTGTAGAGCAGATCTCTAGAGCTCATCTTGCTCAACTGTAACTTTATGCCCATTGATTAGGAATTCTCCACTTACCTCTTCACTCAGCCCCAGGCAACCTCTGTATCATTCTTTGTTTCTGTGCACTTGACCATTTTAGATACCTCACATAAGTGGAATTATGCAGTCTTTGTCTTTCCATGACTGGCTTATTTCTTTTACCAGTACCCTCAAAGTTCATCTGTTTTATCCATGTTGTTGCATATTGCAGAATTTTCTTCTTTAACTTTTTAGATGTTTATTTATTTTTGAAAGAGAGCAAAAGCACACAGGCAGGGAGGTGCAGAGAGAGAGGCAGACATAGAATCTGAAGCAGGTTCCAGGTTCTCAGGTGTCATCACAGAGCCCGATGCAGGGCTCAAACTCACGGACCGTGAGATCATGACTTGAGCCAAAGTCAGCTGCTTAACCGACTGAACCACCCAGGTGCGTCAGAATTTCCTTCCTTTTAAAGAATAAATAGTATTCCACTGTGTGTGTGGAATACACACGTTTGCCCATTCATTGTCAATGGACATTTAGGTTGTTTCCACATCTTGGTTATTGTGGATAGTGTTGGAGCGAACATAGGAGTGTCAATATCACTTTGAGATCCTGATTTCAATTGTTTTTGGATAAATATCCAAAAGTGGGATTGCTGGGTCATTGGGTAGTTCTATTATTTTTACTTTTTCTGAAGAATTTCCATGCTGGTTCCCATGGTGGCTGCACATTTTGCAATGCCATCGACCGTGCACAAAGCTTCCAATTTCTTGACATCCTTGATGACACTTGTTGTTGTTGTTGTTGTTTTGATAATAATCATGCAGACAGTTGTGTTGTGATATCTCAATGCGGTTTTGATTTGCATTAGTGCGTGGAGTATTTTTTCATATGGAATACTAACCTGATGATTAGATGTGGAGCACTTTTTTGTATACCTGTTGGCCATTTGTGTGTCTTCGTTGGAAAAATGCCTATGCAACTCTATTTTTCCATCACATTTTTAGGTTGTTTTATTTTTTTCCACATTGAGGTATAGTTCTTTATAGATTTGGAATATTAACCCCTGAGCAGATATATGGTTTGTAAGTATTTTCTCCCATTCTGTATATTGCCTTTTCCTTCTGTTGTCTTTTACCTTGGCTGTGTGGAAGCTTTCTAGTTTGATGTAGTCCCACTTGTTTATTTTTGTTTCTGTTGCTTGTGATTTTGGCACCACATGCATGAAATCGTTGCCAAGAACAGTCCCATGAAGCTTTTCCTCTATGTTTTCTTCTAAGTGTTTTACAGTTTCAGGTCTTCTGTTGAAGTCTTTAATCCGTTTTGCTCTTGTTTATTTTATTTGGTCTTTTTTGGTCTGTACCAAATCATCTCCCATGGCATTTATTTTTCTCAAATCCCCCTGTTGATCCCCAGCTTGCCCCACTTGATGCTTTGTTTTTGAGAACAGCAATATAACACAGAGGCTTGGAAGAGGTACTCACCATCCAGATTTGTCTCATGCCGTGATCTGCAAATTATTTTATGAACCTGGGCAAGTAATTTAATCTCTCTTTGCTTCTGTTTCTTGATCTGTAAAATGGGGATGATAAAGCCACCCATTTGAAAGAGATATTGTAAGGATTCAGTAAGTCACTATTGGCTAAAATCATTTAAAATAGCCCCTAACACATAGGAAATATGTTAGTGTTGGTTAATATTGCCTTTTGTTTTTGTTTTTGTTTTTGCTTTTAAACACTGATAATATTGAGGTTTTTGGGTGTAATACCCAATTTCCATCCTACATACCAATGATTTTGTTAACAACTCATCCACTCTTGCTGCATTGTCTTCATTTTCAGACATGGTGCATTAGAAGATCATCTTTCTTCCTGTTTCTTCCTGCCTGGAGCCTAGTTTCATATTTATCTCTCTCCCACATCTTAAATCTATTGCTTCATATAAAATTCATACCTGGAGCCTATAAGCTTCTTCTATGCCAAAAACAATAAAAAACATTATCATCATCACTGTCCTCATCAGAAGCAACCTTCCTCTGATAATGCCTCATATACTTTCCCAGGTTCTTTTTTCTTCTTTCATATAGATTTTTATTTTTTTAATATTAGTCTTCCCTCCTTACTGCAATGCCTTCTCACTCTAGCTGAAATTTACTGATACCGAACAAGGGAACAAACAATTAGGTGTTGGTCACATTCAAAGATTCGATTTCTGTCCTTAGTCCACCGTGATTCTCTTCTGGATTTAACACTGTTAGACAATTTTGACTTTCGTGACATAAGTTCTCAGCTCAGCCATCCTACTCACATGGTTTTGCTCCAGGCTGTGACTCTCTCCTTGTCTCCTTTCTTAGGTCTTCCTCCCACCTCCTAAATTTATGCTTTCCCCCACATCCCATTTTTCACACTGATCCTTGTTATATATGTTCCTTGGGTAATTTAATCTATTCCCATGATTTATATACTGTTTACCGGATGTGCCAGTGAGTCACAAATCTCTATTTCTAGCCCCAAACTCTCTCCTGAGCTTTCAGACCTCTTTCCAACTATTTCCTAGATGTGAACACCCATGGGCATCCCAAATTCAGTGCATCTAAAATTAAACTCATTATATTCCCAATTGTCACATTGCTCCTGTATTTCTATCTTAATGGATGCCTTCACTATCAACCTAAAGAGCCCAGGCCAGAAACCATACAAGCCCCTATTTACATCATGATACTTAAAATGGTATTGTGTATCTTTGTCTTCCTTTCAGACTGAACTCTCACTGCCTTACTTGAGGGCTTCATATTTCTCTACCTGAGCTATTACAAGAACATTTGAGTAAATTTTCTGCTGAGTTAACTGCTATCCAGTCCACCTTATGTGCACTTGATAGTCATGCTTCTAGAGCATTAACCTGATCATGTGCTGCTTTGCTTAAACTTCTTAGGTGGTTGTCTGTTACTTACAGTTTATGATCCAACTCATGATAAAGCAGTGTTGCTCTTCACCATCCAGCCACAGCCTTTTTTCCCAGCCTCAGTTCTGGTCAGAGTCTTTGATGAACAAACGGCACAGATCTATGCCTCCATGTGATGTTCTTCTCTTTAATGCCTGTATGCCTTGTCTTTACACACATTAATCTTAACTATCCCTATTCTCTGGAATATTTTTGTTTATTTTACCAGATCTAGCCCAATTTCTCTCTTTGGCAAGGCTTTTGAAACCATTCATTTCCTCTCTTTTAGTTTTCATAGTCTTTTGTAGATAGTAGTTACAACACTGGCCTGGAACTATTTGAATCTCTGAACAGCTCTGTGTATTCTTGTATTCCTGACACCCAGGACACTGCCTGGAACTTAGCAGGTGCTTCACGAATGTTTGAATGAATTTTAAAACTAAGTATTTTTAAAATATTACGGAGATAGTTTGTTTCATTGTAGGTTAGCTTAAAGGTAGGAAAAATAGTGGAAAAAGAAGACCATCAAAGGTGAAAAGAAAGGTAAGTAGACCAAATGATATAATGTATAAGACCTAAATGGAGAAGGAAAAAAGCATAAAGAAATGGATCCTCAAGTCTAGGAGAACTTTGGGAAATGGCACTAGAAAAGAAAGAAATGTGATGTTGTTGAACCTGTACTGACCATAATATCCAAAGGATATCATGGAGGGGATGGCAACAGAAGGAAAGGGCAGCCTTGTGAGAGAGAAAACCCTGCCTATGAATGCTGTCAGAAAGCATCTGCAGAATAAAAAGGGTCCCTTTGTTGCAGCTGTTCTATGTGTTTCTGCTAACAAATGGAACTAAACAGCCACACCTTTCTCGATTTTTCTCTCAAACATATGCACAAAGAGCTCTGAGCCCAAGCTATGTCCTCTGTAACCTGCTCTTAGCTGTATGGGAAACATCCTTGACCTATAGCCTGGTCTCCTGTGCAGCAACCTTCCAGGACTGCTATATCCACTGGGATTTTTCTTGTAGAAAACAAACGACCAAATGATATTCTGTGGAATTACTGAACATTATTTTGCTCCTGAAGGTTACTGGGAAATGTCAGTCTTGGAGAGTCATGAAAATTACTCTGCTCAGTGTTTCTAAAGCACTCCTGCCTTGTGCTGAGCAGTAGAGGACATCCACTGCTTATGGTGATGGGGCCTCTGAGGTATGGGTCAGTTAGAAACCATATTAATATTCATAAAATATTATGAATATTGTGTGTATGCACATAGTTTTGTGTGTGTGTGTGTGTGTGTGTGTGAAGGACTAAAATATCTTACATTTAGTTTTCTTCTTAGAAGTATTAGATGCCCCTTAAAGAGGTTCACAGATAGAAGATATGCAAGAGTGGGACCTGAGCCCATGTTAGATCTGAAAACAGGACACTGGGGCCTAAGGTTGGCTCTGTATCTCTTCCTTTCCATTTAAAGGTCCTCTGAAAAAAAATTAAATGAATAAACTGTTTTTTACAGCAGTTTTAGGTTCTTAGCAAAATTGAGCAGAAGGTGCAGAGAGTTCTCATATGTTTTCTATCCCCATGTATGTATTGCCTCCCCCTTATCAACATCTCCCATTTGTTATCACCCCATGCCCATTGTTTAGAGTAGGGTTCACTCTTGGTGTTCTAATACACATTGCTATGACGTATGGGTTTGTACCAATGTATAATGACACATATCTACCACTAGATAGATCATCTCATACAGAATACCATCATATGGAATATATTCACTGCCTTAAAATTTCTCTGTGCTCCCCCCATTCATTCCTCCCTCCCTGCTTAAACTTGGCAACCACTGACCTTTTAACAGTATCCATAGTTTTGCATTTGCCAGAATGTCATATAGTTGGAATCATACAAAATGTACCCTCTTCAGATGACCTTATTTCACTTAGTAATATATATTTAAGATTCTTCCATATCTTTTCATGACTTGGTAGCTTATTTCTTTTTAGTGCTGAAGAAAATTTCATTATCAGGATGTATCACAATTTGTTTATTCATTTACCTACTGGAGGGCACTGTGATTGCTTCCAAGTTTTGGCAAGTATGAATAAAGTTGCCATAAACATCCTTGTGCAGGCTTTTGTTTAGATATAAGTTGTCAACTACTTTGGGTAAACACAGGTGTAGTTCATTTTATTGCACTTCATTTTATTGGGCTTCATAGATCCTGTGTTTTCACAATTTGGCTTGTGGCAACCTTGCATCAGGCAAGTCTATCAACCATTTTCCAACAGCATTTGCTCACTTCATGTCTTTGTGTCACATTTTTCTTATTTTCACAGTATTTCAAACATTATTATTATTATTATTATTATTATTATTATATTTGTTATGGTGGTCCATGATCAGTGATCTTTGATTCTACTGTTGTAATTGTTTTGTGGTACCATGAACCCACCCATGTAAGACAGCAAACTTAATTGATGAATATTGTGCATGTGTTCTGACTGCTCCATTGACCGATCTTTCCTCATTTTTTCCTCTCTCCTTGGGCCTCCCTATCCCTCAGACACAAAAATGTTAAAATTAGGCCATGTAATAATCCTACAATGGCTTCTAATGGGTTCACATAAAAGGAAGAGTTTCTTGTCTCTCACTTTACATCAAAAGTAGACATAATTAAGCTCAGTGGAGAAGGCATGTTGAAAGCTGAGACCTCTTACACCAGTTACCCAAGTTTTGAATGCAAAGGAAATGTTATTGAAGGAAATAAAAAGTGCTACTCCAGTGAACCCAGGAGTGATAAGAAAGCAAAATGGCCTGGGGCACCGGGGTTGCTCAGTCAGTTAAGCATCTGACTCTTGATTTCGGCTCACGTCATGATCTCACAGTTCATGAGTTTGAGCCTCCCATTGGGCTCCGTGCTGGCAGTGCAGAGCCTGCTTGGGAATATCTGTCTCCCAAGAGATAGTCTCTTTCTCTTTAAAAATAAATAAATAAAATTTTATAAAAAAAAAAAAAAGAAAGCAAAATGGACTTATTGCTGATATGGAGAAAGTTTTAGTGGTCTGGATAGAAGATAAAACCAGCCACAACATTCCCTTAAGCCAACATCCAGACCAAGGCCCTAGCTCTCTTCAATTGTGTGAAGACTGAGAGAGGTGAGAAAGCTACAGAAGAAAAGCTGGAAGTTGGCAGAGGTTGATTAATGAGGTTTAAGAAAAGAAACCATCTCCAATAAGACATAAAAATGGAAGGTGAAGTAGCAAGTGCTGATGTTGAAGCCAATGCAAGTTATCTAGAGGATCTAGCTAAGATAATGGGAATGGTTACACTAAACAACAGGTTTTCAATGTAGAAAAAAACTGTCTTTTATTGCAAGAAGATGCAATGTAGGACTTTCATAGTTAGAAAGGATAAGTCAATGGCTGGTTCCAAAACTTCAAAGGATAGGCTGACTCTCTTGTTAGGGGCAAATGCAGCTGGTGACTTAAGTTGAAGCCAGTGCCCATTTACCATTCTGAAAATCTTAGAGCCCTTAAGAATTATGCTAAATCTACTCTGCCTGTGCTCTCTAAATGAAACAACTAAGCCTGGATGACAGCACATTTGTTTACAACATGACTTACTGAGTATTTTGAGCCCATTGGTGCAATCTTATGCTCAGTGAAAGAATATTCCTTTTAAAATATTGCTGGTCATTGATAGTGTACCTGGTGACCCAAGAGCTCTGATGGAGATGTACAAGATTAATGTTCTCATACTTGGTAACACATCATCCATTCTGTACCCGATGGATCAAGGAGTAATTTTGAGTCTTATTATTTAAGAACTACATTTCAGGGGCCTCTGGGTGGCTCAGTCAGTTAAGTGTCTGACTCTCTCTTTTTCTTTTAATATAATTAATCATCAAATTGGCTAACATACACTGTGTAAAGTATGCTCTTGGTTTGGGGGTAGATTCCCTTGGTTCATCACTTACATACAACACCCAGTGCTCATTCTAACAAGTGCCCTCCTCAATGCCCATCACCCATTTTACCCTCTCCCCCACGACTCCAATCAATCCTCAGTTTGTTCTCTGTATTTAAGAGTTTCTTGTGGTTTGCCTCCTTCCCTCTCTGTGACTATTTTTTCCCCCATCCCCTCCCTCATGGCCTCCTGTTAAGTTTCTCATAATCCACATATAAGTGAAAACATATGATATCTGACCTTCTCTTACTGACTTATTTCATTTAGCATAATACCCTCCAGTTCCATCCACTTTGCTGCAAGTGGCATGATTTCATTCTTTCTCATTGCCAAGTAGTATTCCATTGTATATATAAACCCCATCTTCTTTATCCATTCATCAGTTGATGAGCATTTAGGCTTTTTGCATAATTTGGCTATTGTTAAAAGCACTGCTGTAAACATTGGGGTACATGTGCCCCTGTGAATCAGCACTCCTGTATCCTTTGGATAAATTCCTAGTAGTGCTATTGCTGGGTTGTAGGGTAGTTCTGTTTTTAATTTTTTGAGGAATCTCCACACTGTTTTCCAGAGCGGCTGTACGAGTTTGCATTCCCATCAACAGTGCAAGAGGGTTCCCATTTCTCCACATCCTCACCAGCATCTGTTGTTTCCTGAGTTGTTAATTTTAGCCATCCTGACCCGTGTGAGGTAGTACCTCAGTATAATTTATATTTCCTTGATGATGAGTGATATTGAGCATCATTTTATGTGTCTGTAGGACATCTGGATGTCTTTGGAAAAGTTTCTATTCATGTTTTATTCCCATTTCTTCACTGGATATTTGCTTTTCAGGTTTTGAGTTTGGTAAGTTCTTTATTTCAGCTCAGGTCATGATCTCATGGTTTATGACATTGACCCCCATGTCCAGCTCTGTGCTGACAGCATGGAGCCTGCTTGGGTTCTCTCTCTCCCGCTCTCTCTGCTCTTCCCTACTTATGTGTGGGTGCACATGCTCTCTCATACTCTCTCAGAATAAGTAAACATTCAAAAAAAAAAGGAACTACATTTCATAAGGCTATCGCAGCCATAGGTAGTGATTCGTCTGATGGATCTGGGTACAGTAAATTGAAAACTTTCTGGAAAGGATTCACCATTATAGATGCCATTATGAATATTTGCAATTCATGGAAGGAGATCAAAATGGCAACATTAACAGGAGTTTCGATGTTGATTCCAACCCTCATGAATGACTTTGATGGTTTCAAGGCTTCAGTGAAGGAAGTAACTGCACATATGGTGGAATAGCGAGAAAACTAGAATCAGAAGTGGAGCCTGCAGATAATACCAAATTGCTTCAATCTCATGAAAACTTTAATAGAGGAGGAGTTGTTTCTTGTGGGTGAGCTAAGAAAGTAGTTTCTTGAGATGAAATCTACTCTGGTAAAGATGTTGTGAAGATTGTTGAAATGACAACAAAGTATTTAGAATATTATCTAAACTTAGTTGATAAAGCAGCAACAGGGTATAATCCATGAAAGAAAGAATTGATAAACTAGACTTCATTATAATTTAAAACTTGTGCTCTGTGAAAGACAGAGTCAACAGAATGAGAAGACAAACCATGAATTGGTATAAAATATTTGCAAAAGACACATCAGCAAATGACTATTATCCAAATATGTAAATAACTCTTAAAACTCAATAATAAGAAAATGAACAACCTAATTAAAAAATAAGGCAAATACCTTGACAGACAACTCACCAGAGAAGATGTACAGATGGCAAATAGGCATATGAAAAGATTTTTCCCATCATCTGTCATCAGCGGAATGCAAATTAAAACAACAATGAGCTACCCGTAAATATCTATTGAAATGGCCTAAATCTAGAAGACAGACAACACCCAATGCTGACAAGGATGTGGAACAATAGTAGCTCTATTCATTGCTGGTAGGAATGCAAAATAGTACAACTTCTTTGGAAAACATTTAGCAGTTTCTTAAAAACTAAACCTACTCTTACCATAAGATCCAGCCATTGTACTTCTTTGTACGGGCGTACCTCAGAGATATTGCAGGTTCAATTCCCAACCACCACAATAAAGCAAATATTGTAGTCAGTGAGTCAAATAAACTTTTGGTTTCCTAGTGTATATAAAAGTTATGTTTACAATATATGATTGTCTATTAAGTATAGAACATCATTTTGTTTAAGAAAATGTTCATACCTGAATTAAAAATACTTTTTCTAACCATCCTCTGAGCTTTCAGTAGATCTTGATCATTTTTCTAGGGGAGGGTCTTGCCTTGATATTGATGACTGCTGAACAATGAAGATGATGGGTTGCTGAAGACTAGGGTAGCTGTGGCAGTTTCTTAAAATAAGACAACATTGACATTTGCCACATCTGTTGACTCTTCCTTTCGTGAACAATTTCTCTGTAGCATGAGATGCTGTTTGATAGTATTTTAGTTGCATCTAGAAAGTCATTGCCATACTCAAGATCATCTAGGTTTTCTCCTTTGTTATCTGCTATGAGTTTTGCATTTTACATTTAGGTTTGTGACCCATTTTAAGTTAATTTTTTGAAAGGTATAAAGTTTGTGTCTAGGTTGTTTTTCTTTTTTCTCTTTTTGTATGTGGATGCCCTCTTATTCTAATACCAATTGTTGAAGAGATCAGTTTTGCTCCATTGTATTGTCTTTGCTTCTATCATATCAAAGATCAGTTGACTATGTTTATGGAAGTCTATTTATGGGCTCTCTATTATGTTCCATTTTCTATTTGTCTAGTCCCTCACCAGTACCACACCATTTGATTAGTGTAGTTTTATAGTAAATCTTAAAGTCAGGTGGGGTCAGTCCTCTGACTTTATTCTTCTTAAAAATTAAGTTGGCTATTCTAGGTCTAAAGTATTTTTTTTTAAATGAGATCATGAGAAAAAAACATGTGTAAGTAATTGAGTATATATATATATATGAATAATATGAACATATATATATATGAATAATATGAACATATATATATATATATGAATAAATATGTAGTCTGATTTTATATATATATTATACCATTGAAAAAATAAATCTTCTCATGGATAATATTTTTATGAAAAAAATAATGCATAGAACTAAATTTTATTTTATTATTGATTACACAGGTTCTCTCTGTGACTTATTAATCTTAGGATACTTAATATCATTTCAACTGCAGTAAGGCTGTTTTGGATATCATTGCTAAATGGAATTATGTATTTGAATTGAATGCCCTTCTTCAGCATTCATAAATAAAAATGGAAGAATATATTAATTGCCAGAAATAGTGATAATGGAGACTGTATTTGGATTTATAGGACACAGAAAATCTAGAAAAATCTGAGAGGTTTTTTTTTTGTAATATATTTAGAATAAAAATAGCTTGAAAATTGACTTAGGCAATGATTTTTCCTGATAGTAAAGAAAAGTGTTCTTTGCCATTTTATTTTTACTTCCTGAAACAGCGTTCATTTTTACAATGTAACTGACCAGATCTTGAAGTGATGTTAATGGAATCCTAACCATATCTTGTGAGGAATGATTCAAGAATTTAGGAATGTTTTGGCCTGGGAGAAATAGAACTTGAGGCAATAAAACATAGAGAATAAGGAAAGTAGTCTAAGTTTCTCCCCATATTTCAGGAGTCATTGTGAGGAAGACAGATTAGATACTTTTGTGTTACTATCAGACTGCAGCCTTAAGAGCTAATTTTCCATAATTTCCCATTTATAGGCAGGGAACGATAATAGTAAAATTTGTATGCTGAATTAAGCTCCTCAAAGATAGTGAACTCCTTACCACTAGGTATGTGACTAGTTGTGTGGAATGGATTCATGCAGTGGGTAAAAGTGTCACTATGTATGAAAGTAAAAATGTGCAAACTATGTTCAATTTCACTAGTGATCAAATAAAGAACTATAAAAATAGTGAAGTACCTTATTTATTTTTTCAATTAGGAAAGGTTAAAATATATTCACACATCTCTAGTGTTAATGAGGATGAAGAGAAAGAATAACTCATATTGCTGATGGAAATATGAATATATAAACTTTTGTGGAAGGAAATTTGTCAAAAGCCTTTAAATGTACTTTTCTAAGAGGTTGGGTTGCCAGAAGCAGACCCTGAGATTAGGGCTTCTTGTGCATGTGATTTATTAAAGAATTGTTCTATGGAGGACTAATAGGAACATAGAAAAAAGAGTTGTGGGGGCTGAACCACAGTCCAAGTCATACAAGAGAATGTCTTGTGAACTCTGGAATATGAGTAGCTCTTAAGATTGTCCTGATATGAGGCTGGGTAGCTAAGCTTTCAAACTCAGCAACTGTCAGTTGTTGGTTGAGTGATGAGTTCAAGTGATGTGCAAGCATAAACATTCCATAGCCTGAGAACAAATCCACCAAAGAAGAGTGATATGTGGCAGCTATTAGAAGCAAAAGCCCATGAAGCCACTAAATTGGAAAAAGTGGTACAAGAATATTTGAGTGAGGGGTGCCTGGGTGGCTCAGTCGGTTGAGTGTCTGACTTCAGCTCAGGTCACGATCTCGCAGTAGACGAGTTCGAGCCCTGCATCCGGCTCTGTGCTGACATCTCAGAGCCTGGAGTTGCTTCAGATTCAGTGTCTCCCTCTCTCTCTGCCTCTCCCCTGCTCATGCTCTGTCTCTCTCAGTCTCAAAAATGAATATTCAAAAAAAAGAGTATTTGAGTGAAACATTGGTATTGACTAGTACAAATATTCATCACATGATAAATATTGGATTGTTTAAGAAGGAAAAAATGTTTAAAAATGGATATTGGAAAACATGATATTGGTAAAATGTAAGCATTTCAGCTGTGTGGTGGTGTGACATGGAAAACTTTCCATGGCATGAGAGCTCTCAAATAAAAAAATATTGTGCATGATGCAATCTCACTTAGATTATCTTAGGTCTTTTTATGAAAAGGACTTCATGAAAAAAATTGTGGAATTAATGAAAGATATAAAAGAGCAAAATAAACAAGAAATTTATATAATATTTTTGAATACGATAAACTAATATAGTAAACATATCAGTTCTCTGAAGATTTAATCCATAAATTCAATGTTGTTTCAATAAAATTTTAAATAAACTGTTCATAGAATATGGCATGATGAATCTGAAATTCACATAGAAGTCACAATTCCCAAAAATAGTCAAGATTTGATTTTCTAGTAACGGAACTTTATTTTAAAACTATAGTAAAGACAATGGGATATTAACGCAGGAAGAGTCAAAAGACCAACTGAGCAAAAGAGCCAAAGAATGGACCCACGTATAAATGAGGGACATTACATAGCAGTGGAAAAAATGAGGGAGAAGTAGTTAATTAAATGATGCTGGGATTTGTGGCTGTCTATTTGGAAAAAAGAAAAAATAGATCCCACCATATATTAAAAATTAATTATAGATGGATTAGAGGCTTACTGTTAAAAATAAACATTTTACAGATAAATGAAAAGATATTCTGCAAGATCCTGAAGTAGAGAAGGATTTCCTACACGAGACATATGAACACAGGCTACAAAGGGGGAAATGATGTGTTCAACCCTGAATGACAAAACTACTATCCAAGATCTGAATGAAAAGGAAAGCCTTAGGTACTAGAGAGGCTATTTGACAGCCATATAGTTCACAGTGGATTGTCATTCATCTTATAAGATTTTTAAAGTCATCATGGAGGCAGTCTAATTAAAAAAAAATGGGCTAAGGTTTGGACAGGTAACTTGCAGAGGAAGAAATCCTCCAAATATATATTTAACTGATAATCCAGGCACTGCAAATTGCAGGCACTATAACCTAATAAGATTGAAAACCCTAAGTGTTGATGAAGTTATTATAACTGTATTTCAGATGTTCAAATAGTTAGGAAGAGACATAGAAGAAAATGAAAAGATTCCAAATTACCTCTAGAAATGAAAACTACACTGTCTCAGGTGAGAAATTCACAGTTTTGGATTAATGGTAGATTAGCTGTGAAAAAGAGATTTGTGAACTTCAACATGTAGCAATAGAAACTTCATAATGAAACAGAAAAAAGCAGGCAGAAGGGGGGAAAACGATATAATACATGCAGTATAACAAAGATAAAGATGACAGGATGTTTGTCATTTGAAACAATATAAGACATTAGAATAGTAGCCCTAAAATGCTGAAAGAGGGGTGCCTGGGTGGCCTAGTTGGTTGGGCGTCTGACTTTGGCTCAGGTCATGATCTCACGGTTTGTGAGTTCGAGCCCCGCCTCGGGCTCTGTGCTGACAGCTCGGAGCCTGGAGCCTGCTTCGGATTCTGTGTCTTCACCTCTCTCTGCCCCTCCCATGCTCATGCTCTGTCTCTGTCTCTCAATAATAAATAAAACGTTAAAAAAATTAAATTGCTGAAAGAAAAAGAAAGAATTCAACCAAGACTTTTATACCCAGCCAAAATGTATTTTATTTTATTTATTTAAGATGTATTTAAAATTTTTTTTTCAACGTTTATTTATTTTTGGGACAGAGAGAGACAGAGCATGAACGGGGAGGGGCAGAGAGAGAGGGAGACACAGAATCGGAAACAGGCTCCAGGCTCTGAGCCATCAGCCCAGAGCCTGATGCGGGGCTCGAACTCACGGACCGCGAGATCGTGACCTGGCTGAAGTCGGACGCTTAACCGACTGCGCCACCCAGGCGCCCCTAAGATGTATTTTAAAATGAAGGCAAAATATAGCCTTTTTTCCAGACATGAAAGATGAAAAAAAATCAAGAACAGTTGGCCTATCACTAAATACATGTCAAATATGTACTTCAGGAAGAAGGAAAAGGACACCAGAAATAAATATGCATCAGTCTAAGGGCTTGGAAAGTGGTAACTAACTATAAGGGTAAATATGTAAGACTTTTTTTTTCATATTAAATCTCTTCAAAATATCATTGAATGTATAAACAAAAATAATAATGCAGTATAATTATTAAATGTGTAAAACTAAAATATATGCCAACAGCATAAAGTCCGTGAGAAAAAAAATGATATACTATTGTAAAATTCTTATACTATATGCAGTATTATATAGTATCACTTAAGTAAGTTACAGAAAAAACACTATAAATCCTAAAGCAACCACTGAAATCATCAAATAAACAGTGCTAACAAGCCAACAAAGAAAATTAAAATGGAGTAATAAAAAGTATGAGCCAATCCAAAACAAGGCAGAAAAAGAGTTTAAAGGGAATAAAGAATGGATGGAACAGAGAGAAAATAAATAGTAAAATGATAGATGTAATTTAATCATATCAATAATCACACTGAATATAAAAGTTTTAAAACCCCACAACTGAAAGGAAAATACTATCAGACTGTATTTAAAAACAACACCCAACTATATAATCTATACAAGAAACACATTTTAAAGGTACAGCTAGGTTAGCCTAGGGTAGTTGGTAGAGCATGAGACTTTAAAAAAAAATTAATGTTTATTTATTTTTGAGAGAGAGAGAGAGAGAGACAGAGCATGAGCAGAGGACGGGCAGAGAGAAAGAGGGCGACACAGAATCTGAAGCAGGCTCCAGGCTCTGAGCTGTATGCACAGAGCATGATGCAGGGCTGGAACTCATGAGCTGTGAGATTATGACCTGAGCTGAAGTTGGACACTGAACTGATTGAGCCACACAGGTGCCCCAGGCACGAGACTCTTAAAGATACAAGTGGGTTTAAGTAACAAATTGGAAAAATATATACTATAATAAAACCAATTAAAAGAAAACTATAATAACTATATATCAGAAAATAACTAAATATAAAGTAATAATATATATTATAATGTAATATAATAATTGTATATAAATCATAACTATATATATGTAAATAACTATATATCAGAAAAATTTAGATTCTAAAGCCAATAATGTTACTATGGTTAGAGAAGTCTATTGCATAATGATACAGGATCAAAAGGGCATTATCATACCAAATACTACCATAAATGTGTACCTAATAAGAGAGCAAAATACATAAATCAAAAACTAATGGAACAGTGAGAAGAAGTATGCAAAGCTACATTATAACCAGAAATTTTAGTACTTTATTTTTTTCAATTTTTTAAATGTGATTTATTTTTGAAAGAGAGACTGAGCATGAGCCAGGGAGGGGTAGAGAAAGAGGGAAACAGAATCTGAAGCAGGCTCCAGGCTCTGAGCTGTAAGCACAGAACCCGATGTGGGGCTCCAACTCATGAACCATGAGATCACGACCTGAGCCAAAGTCAGACATTTAACTGACTGAGCCACCCAGGCACTCCAAGAAATTTTAGTGCTTTAATGGATAGAACAAGTAGACAGAAAATCAGTAAGGACATAGAAGACATGAAAATATTGTTAGCCAAGCGGACCTAATTGCCATTTATCGGATGCTTCACCCAACAGCAGGAAACATAGTTTTTCAAGTAGACTTGGATACTTTATGAAGATAGACTATATTGTGGTAAATTTTTTATAAATCTCAATAATTCAAGAGAATTCAAGGCATAAATTAGTAAGTTAGTTAATAAGTTAACAAGTGTGTTTCTGGCAACAATAGAATTAAATTGGAAATCAATAGAAATATGCAAAATCCCCAAATATTGGGAAATGAAATAATATACACCTAAATAATACACGTGTCAAAGAATAACTTCTTAGGGGATTTATAAAGTGTTTTAAACTGAATGAAATGAAAACACATTAAGAAAATTTGTAGAATGTGTTTAAAGTCATATTTAGGGGGGAAATTCACAGCAGTCCATGTATATGAGAAATATCTCAAATTAGGTATCTCAGTTTTTACTTTAGGAAACTATAAAGTAAGTGCATTAAACCCAATATAAGAAAAAGAAAAAAAAACAATGGAGATCAAAATGGAAATCTGTGAAATAGAATATAAAGACAATAGGAAAAAAAATCAATGGAAACAAATGCAGGTTCTTCAAAAAGTTCTTTGATAAATGTGGTCAGTCTTCAGTCAAACTAAAAAAAAAAAGAAGATATAAATTGGTATAGCAGACACAAGAGTGTTTTAGTCACTAACAAGTCTATAGAAAAGGATAAGGAAATATTTTCAACAATTTCAATTAGTTGGACCACTTACACAAAATGGATAAAATCCTGAAAGGACACAAACTACTAAAACTTACTTTAAATAAATAAAATAATCTGAATAGCTCTGTATCTATTTTGAAAATGAATTTGTAGTTGGAAATCTTCTCAGAAAAAAGTCTCCAGGCCCTCTGGCTTCGTTGTTGAAATCTACCAGACGTGTAAGGAAGAAAGTTTACAATTCTACACAACTCTCCCAGAAAATTGAAGACAGGTATTAATTCTTATTTTATGTGGTCAATATTAGCCTGTTACAAAATTTTCAGATGCAAATATCGCAAGCAAAAACAAAAGAAATCACAATATTTTAAATGAACAGAGGTGCAAAATTCTAGACAAAGTTTTTCAAAGAGAACTTAACTAAATATAAAAACTATATATAGGTACACCTGGGTGGCTCAGTTGGTTAAGCAACCAACTTTTGATTTTGGCTCAGGTTTTGATCTCACAGTTGGTGCGATCTAGCCCTATGTAGGGCTCTGTGCTGACAGTGTGGAGTCTGTTTGAGATTCTGTCTCTCTCTCTGTCTCCTGCTTGTACTCTCTCTCTCTCTCTCTTTCTAAATAGATAAATAAACATTAAAAAAATGAGATTATATCCTGACCAAATAGGATTTATACTAGGAATGCAAAGGTGGTTTACCATTCAGAAATCAATCAGTGTAATCCTATTAATAAACTATTAAAGAACCACCTTATGATCATCTCAATGGACATAAAAAGAGCATTTGAAAATTTGTATCCATTTCTTGTAAAACTCTCTTGACCAACCAGGATTAGAGGTAAATGCTTCAACTTGATAGTGAGCATCTACATAAAACAACTAACAAAACTTAATGGTGAAAGACTGATGAATTCTTTTTCCTTAAGATCTGGAACAAGACAACATGTCTACTCTCATCACTTCTATTTAATATGGTACTGGAGGATCTAGCCATTGTAATTAGGGGAGAAAAAGAATAAAAGATATCCAGATTGGAAAGGAAATTAATTTGGATAAAATATGATTGTCTAGGAAAATGTGATGGGATCTACAAAGAATTTACTAATGGACTAAGTGACTTGAGCAGTAAAAATCAGAAATTGATATTTATAAGGTAATACAATTTATAATAAAATCAAACCATATGAATCACTTATAGATAAATCTGAAAAAGAATATGCATGAACGGTACAGCAAACACCATAAAACACTAATTACTAAGAGAAATCAAAGATGTAAGTAAGTAGGTAAACTATTCATAGGAGAAAATACACAATATTATTAAGGTAATACTTTTCAAAGTTGCTACATAAAATAAAGGACATCCACTTAAATTTAAATTTTATGTAAAAATTTAGAATTTTTGTGTAAGTATATCCTTTTCTGAATTTTCATTTGCTAAATCTGTTAACCCAACCTCAAATTGGCTCTATGTAATTCTGATCAAAATCACAATTTTTTTGGTAAAAATTGACAAACTTATTCTAAAATTCACATGGAAATTCCAAGGATCTTGAAAAGTCAAAACAATTTTGAAAAGCTATAACGTTAGAGGAATAACAATATGTGACTTCGAGTCTTATTATAAAGGTATGGTAATGAAGAAATGCAGTATTGGAATTAAGATAGACAAATAGATTAGAGTAAGAAAACAGAAAATCCAGAAATAGATCAACACATACATGTTTCAGTTTTGGTAAAGGTGCAAGGGCAGTTCTTTGGAGATGGATATTCTTTTCAACAGATAGTGCTGAAATATTTGGATATCTGTATAACAAAAAATTTTTTCAGTCTGTAACTCACACCATATAACCAAACTAACTCAAAATGGAATATAGTCTGAATATGAAACCTAAAACCCTAAAACTTCTAGAAGGAAACATGGGAGAAAATCTTTGTGAATTTATATATAACACAGAAAACACTATCTACGAAACAAATCAATGAATAGGACTTCATCATGTGTATTCCTCATATGTATTCATTTACATAACCATTTCCATTATTAATCCTTAAAAAATCATTTATTGTAGCATGAGAAATATAAACCTTGATATTATTAAGAATGCATTTTCCTTTTTTTGTGTTAAATTATGCAAGCCAATGATATAAATAATTATTCACACTTTAAATTTGGTTAATTTAGATTTTTGTCATTGTGAATTAAATGAGTGAATTAAAAATCAGTCGTATTGACATAGGAAGACTGTTTTAAGTGTCACTTCTCTGTTACATCTCTCCCATCTAGTAGCCCTTTCTTAGACACTGTAGTTTAACTAGGCTGCTTGAACCCTGCACAATCTGTAGTTTCCACCTACAGTGAGCTAAATGTTATTCCAGAAGGCTTTACTATACAGATGCCATGATCTTAGCAACTTTTGGTTATTTAAAAAAACATGTTTATGCATGAGTAAACAGTACTGGAAGAATAAATGAATCCTGCATGAAATATTCCACACATCAGAGGCTAGCCAAGATGGTTGATTTGCCCCAGTATACATTTTGAATAATCCAAATCAGACCAAGATATACAAGGTAGCACACATTTTGTATTTGCTTCATTAGCAACCAAGGGAAAGCTGTTTGAATTTAAGTAATTGCTGACCTCAAATCCTTTTTTTTTAAAGCTTTTACTTAAATTCCAGTTAGTTAACATACAGTGTAATAATAGTACAATATAGTGATTCAACACTTCCATACAACACCCGGGACTTACCACACAATTGCACTCCTTAATCCCCATCACCCATTTTACCCATCCCCCCACCCACCTCCCTTCTGGTAACCATCAGTTTGTTCTCTATAGTTAAGAGTCTGTTTCTTGGTTCCCCCTTCTCTCTTTTTTGCTCATTTGTTATGTTTCTTAAATTCTACATGAGTGAAATCATATGGTATTTGTCTTTCTCTGACATTTCTTTTAGCATAATACTCTCTAGCTCCATCTGTGTCATTGCAAATAGCAAGATTACATTCTTTTTAATGGTTGAGTAATATTCCACTATATAAAGATACATCTTCTGTATTCATTCATCAATCAATGGATACTTGGGCTGCTTCCACATCTTGCCTGTTGTAGATAATGCTGCTTATAAACATAAGGATGCATATATCTCTTTGAATTAGTGTGTTTTGTATTCTTTGGGTAAATACCTAGTAGGACAATTGCTGGATTGTAGGGTAGTTCTATTTTTAACTTTTTGAGGAACCTCCATTCTGTCTTCCAGAGAGGCTGCACCAATTTGCATTATTACCAACAGTGCAAGAGAGTTCACTTTTCTCCACATTTTTGCCAACACCTGTTGTTTCTTGTGTTGTTGATTTTAGCCATTCTGACAGGTGTGAGGTAAGATCTTTATTTTTTAAAACAAAATTCAGAAATTTATTTTTTATTTTATTTTTTGTTTCAGGGTTTTATTTAAATTCTAATTAGTTAAAATACAGGGTAATATAGGTTTCAGGAGTAGACTTCAGTGATTCATCGCTTACATATAGCACTCAGTGCTCATTAAGAGTGTCCTCAATACCCATCACCCATTTAGTCTATCCCTCTGCTTACCTCCTTCCATCAAACCTTAGTTTTGATTTGTATTTCCCTGATAATCAGTGATGTTGAGCATCATTTCTTGTGTCTGTTGGCCATCTGTATGTCTTCTTTGGAAAAATGTCTATTCATGTCTTTTGCCCAATTTTTAATTGGATAATTCTTTTTTGGGCTGTCAAGTTGTATAAGTTCTTTATATATTTTGGATACTAACCTTTATTCAGATACATCATTTGCAAGTATCTTCTCCCATTCCGTAGGTTGCCTTTTAGTTTTGTTGATTGTTTCTTTCACTGTGTAGAATCTTTCTATTTTGATGAATCCCAAGAGTTTATTTTTGCTTTTGTTTCCCTTGTCTTAGGACACCTATCTAGAAAGAAGTTACTAAGGCTGATGTCAAACAGGTTACTGCCTGTGTTCCTCTCTAGGATTTTTATGGTTTCAGGTCTCACATTTATGGCCTCAAATACTTTTGAATGGAAGTTTCTAAATCAGTATCCCTGGCTTTATTTTGTGTGTGTGTGGGGGGGTGGGGGGTGAGGGTGGGGTGGGGGTGGGTTATGGTGTGTGTGTGTGTGTGGGAATGATTTATGATTAGGTAGAACATTTTAATAACAAACCAACATATGAGTACCTGCTTTATAAATCTTGCCTTGTTAATATAGAGGCAGCCCACATTTTGTAGCACCAATGATTCATTATTAGGTTATAGTACAGTACACTCAAAAAAAAATGTTTCTTTTCCATGAGTGAGGATTGCACATTGAATATTAACTACAATTGTTTTAGGGGGAAAAATTCAGATTGCTTTTGAAAAAGTTCTGTTGCTTGACTTAAGTTAGTGGGTACAAGAGCATGGGGAAAAATAAAGCATTTGCAGCATATAATCTTTAAAAATAATTTATACCTGGGGCATCTTTTTTTTAAAATTTTTTTAACGTTTATTTATCTTTGAGACAGAGAGAGACAGAGCATGAACAGGGGAGGGGCAGAGGGAGAGGGAGACACAGAATCAGAAACAGGCTCCAGGCTCTGAGCTGTCAGCCCAGAGCCCGACGCGGGGCTCGAACTCGCAGACCGCGAGATCATGACCTGAGCCAAAGTCTGCCGCCCAACAGACCAAGCCACCCAGGCGCCCCTACCTGGGGCATCTTGTTGGCTCAGTTGGTTAAGCATCTGACTTCAGCTCAAGTTATGATCTTTTGGTTTGTGAGTTTGAGCCCCATGTCAGGCTCTGTGCTGACAGCTCAGAGACTGGGGCCTGCTTCAGACTCTGTGTCTCCCTCTCTCTCTGCCCCTCCCTCACTCGCTCTCTGTCTCTTAAAAAATAAATAAATGTTAAAAATTTTTAAAAATGATTTAGAGCTAATATTAATAGAAAAATTAGCAATTTAAAGAATAAATTAAAGATCAAAAATGTTAAGAAAACCTGAAATGGATTACCCATTTTAACTCTTATCAGATAATTGTGATTTAGGTTCTCTTATATTAAATTTGCATGAAGAATTTAAATTGAAGAAATCATGGTCTAGAATTCATAAACATGAAAATTGAATCCCTGGATCAAAGAAGTTAATCTTCATATTCTTGTTAAAGATTTGTGAGAATAGAAGATTTCTATTTACATGATTTATGCAGTATTATATTCATAAATTTATATGCATAGCAAAGGAGTTTAAAGTAGTCACATTAAAAAAACTACTTGTGTAAAATTAACAAGGTTTATTGGACTACAATGGCATTTGCTAGTAATTTAAATTAATTGTTCTTAATTTTGCATCTTTATACCATCATGATATAATATTCTTTTTCCTTGAGGATTGACTTCAATAGATTTCTTCCCAAATAATTTCTGAAAGCAATATTAGTAGTGTTCAACTTGGTCACCCAGTTTTCCCAAGATGAAAAACATCTACCATTATATTAACAGTATCTAATATTCAGAGCAAATATACTTTTTAATGCATGCTGAGTCACCTCTCCCTGTAAACATTAAAAGTATACTCAAGCTTCAACCTAAGGAAATCATGGATTTTTCTGGGATTAGTTATAACCATGCTTTTTTTTTTTTGGTTAGATTATTTCCAAAACTTCATGATGTGGCCATATTATTTTTGGAGTGTCACAGTTCTTTTTTTTAATAGAAGATACAGCTACAGCTACAATTTTAGGAGGGAGTTGCACTATCCATAGTCAAGAGCTTATACTTCTTGATGTAAAAAATAATAATAATACTAGTAACAATAATAAAAATAACAATTATGAATCAGATCTACTGTGTTTAAAACAAGCCTCCTGTGCTTGCTTCTCTGTATTTCTGTTAATGGATCTTGTGGTTGGCTTAAATTCTAATCCTGAAACAAATATTACACTATATATTAGCTAACTAGAATTTATTTATTTATTTAATTTTTAATTTTTAATTTTTTTAAATATGAAATTTATTGTCAAATTGGTTTCCATACAACACCCAGTGCTTATCTCAACAAGTGCCCTCCTCAATGCCCATCACCCACTTTCCCCTCCCTCGCCCCCCCCCCATCAGCCCTCAGGTTATTTTCAGTTTTTTAAGAGTCTCTTATGGTTTGGCTCCCTCCCTCTCTAACTTTTTTTCCCTTCCCCTCCCCCATGGTCTTCTGTCAAGTTTCTCAGGATCCACATAAGAGTGAAAACATATAGCATCCGTCTTTCTCTGTATGACTTATTTAACTTAGCATAACACTCTCCAGTTCCATCCACGTTCCTACAAAGGGCCATATTTCATTCTTTCTCATTGCCAAGTAGTATTCCATTGTGTATGTAAACCACAATTTGTTTAACCATTCATCAGTTGATTGACATTTAGGCTCTTTCCATAATTTGGCTATCCTCAATGGGGAAAAACTGAGAGCTTTCCCCCTGAGATTAGGAACACGACAGGGATGTCCACTCTACCCACTGTTGTTTAACATAGTGTTGGAAGTTCTAGCATCAGCAATCAGACAAGGAAATCAAAGGCATCAAAGTTAGCAAAGATGAAGTCAAGCTTACACTTTTTGCAGATGACATGATATTATACATGGAAAACCCGATAGACTCCACCAAAAGTCTACTAGAACTGATATGTGAATTCACCAAAGTTGCAGGAAACAAAATTAATGTACAGAAATCAGTTGCATTCTTATACACTAACAATGAAGCAACAGAAGGGCAAATAAAGAAACTGATCCCATTCACAGTTGCACCAAGAATCATAAAATACCTAGGAATAAACCTAGCCAAAGATGTAAAAGATCTGTATGCTGAGATTTATAGAAAGCTTTTGAAGGAAATTTAAGAAGATACAAAGAAATGGGAAAACATTCTGTGTTCATGGATTAGAAGAATAACTATTGTTAAAATGTCAATACTATCCATAGCTATCTACACATTCAATGCAATCCCAATAAAAATTGCACCAACATTCTTCTTGAAGGTAGAACAAGCAATCCTAAAATTCGTATGGAACCACAAAAGACCCCGAATAGACCAAATAATTTTGAAGAAGAAGACCAAAGCAGGAGACATCACAATCCCAGACTTTAGCCTCTACTACAAAGCTGTAATCATCAAGACAGCATGGTATTGGCACAAAAACAGACACATAGACCAATGGAATAGAATAGAGACCCCATAATTGGACCCACAATTGGGCCAACTCATCTTTGACAAAGCAGGAAAGAATATCCAATGGAAAAAAGACAGAAGACAGCAACATGCAGAAGAATGAAACTAGACCACTTTCTTACACCATTCACAAAAATAAACTCAAAATGGATTAAAGACCTGAATGTGAGACAGGAAACCATCAAAACCCAGAGGAGAAAGCAGGAAAAAACCTCTCTGACCTCAGCCGCAGCAATTTCTTACTTGACATATCTCCAAAGGCAAGAGAATTAAAAGCAAAATAAACTATTGGGACCTCATGAAGATAAAAAGCTTCTGCACTGCAAAGTAAACAACCAACAAAACTAAAAGGCAACTGACGGAATGGGAGAAGATATTTGCAAATGACATGTCAGACAAAGGGCTAGTATCCAAAATCTATAAAGAACTCACCAAACTCCACATCCAAGAAACAAATAATCCAGTGAAGAAATGGGCAGAAAACATGAATAGACACTTCTCTAAAGATGACATCCAGGTGGCCAACAGGCACATGAAAAGATGTTCAACACCACTCCTCATCAGGGAAATACAAATCAAAACCACACTAGATATCACCTCATGCCAGTCAGAGTGGCTAAAATGAACAAATCAGGAGACTGTAGATGCTGGCGAGGATGTGGAGAAACGGGAACCCTCTTGCACTGTTGGTGGGAATGCAACTGGTGCAGCCACTCGGGAAAACAATGTGAAAGTTTCTCAAAAATTTAACAATAGATTTACCATATGACCCAACAATAGCACTGCTAGGAATTTACCCAAGGGATACAGGGGTGCTAATGCATAGGGGCACTTGTACCCCAATGTTTATAGCAGCACTTTCAATATTAGCTAACTAGAATTTAAATAAAAACTTGAATCAAACAAACAAACAAACAAAAAAAATATATATATATATAAATATATATATATTAAATCAGTGCTGTTAGCTTCTTGTAATTGAAAAATATTATGTTTTCTAAATTTCTTATACTTGAAAAATACTATGTTTAATAAAAAGTCTCTGTTTTACATTTCATAAAAATACATACATACATACATACGCAATCCAGATGCTATAATTTTTTTTTGTCAATCTGCATGGATTATGTAGTTGTTCTTTACAATAGTTTCATAATGTTGATACTGTGGTTGCTACCATCATTTTATGGTTGGGAATAACATATAGTCAGGGTAAATAACTGGTTGTAGATCAATGAGCTATCGCATACAGGATCTGGATTCCAACAGGAGCCGGCAGCCTACCTTCTTCACTAGACTATGCTGCTGCTCATCAGTAACTTGGTTTTATTTAGTTCTAGTATTCAGCAAGCTGAGATGTTCTTTTTAAAAACATAATGAACTTTATCAAATATGCATTATTGTAAAAGAGATGAGTTCATAGCTAGTTGGATGCTAACTACCGCTTTTTGCCTTTTTATATTTTTGCATTTTTCATGGGAAGTACAAAATAGAGAATCCCATTTACTCTAAACTTTATAAAAATAGAATGAATGAAATAGATACTAAATTCAATTTAGCAAGCAATCTGCTCTTGAAATTGTTGTATCAGGAGAACTAGAGATTATTCCAGAAGATCTGGCCAAAGAGATGATGCACAAAGATTGAAAGTTAAATATATATTGAGCAATTCTGAGGGTGATGGGGGACACATAACATTAAAAAGCAGTGTCTTCTCTATTTCTCTTTTATGTGTTATATTATTTATTTTTGCATAGACACAATATAAGGATAAGCTGGCATTGAAAAACAGGAAAATCACAATAAATTTCAGAGGTATCTTTGCGTATTTATTAATTGAAATGATTGGAAAGCACTTTGGATTATGTTACACATATCCATTGTCTGAAATGTGATCAAAAGTCCTTGTCTAGAGATATGAAAACAATCTTGTTTCAATACTTGCAAACATTTTTCCTCATAGGTTAATTGGTCACAACCAGGGAAAGATCCAGGATTTGTGGGGCTTGCAAAATATTCAATATGGGGCCCTCATTAAGAAAAGGAATAAGAATTAGAAATGTGTTGGGGTGCCTGGGTGGCACAGTCGGTTAAGCGTCCGACTTCAGCCAGGTCACGATCTCGCGGTCCGTGAGTTCGAGCCCCGCGTTGGGCTCTGGGCTGATGGCTCAGAGCCTGGAGCCTGTTTCCGATTCTGTGTCTCCCTCTCTCTCTGCCCCTTGCCCGTTCATGCTCTGTCTCTCTCTGTCCCAAAAATAAATAAACGTTGAAAAAAAAAAAGAAATGTGAAAGTAGATAGAAATGTGGATATTTATTTAGAATGAGAAAAAAGTCACAACAAAAAGACTGATAAATAGCACAGATGTCACAAAACTCAGAAAACTAAAAAACATTTAGTTATTAACTACCTCATTTATCACTAAATGCATGCATTTTTTTGGCTATGAGTGTTTGATCACCTCCTCATATGCAAAAGTGTATTGTTATTTTCTATAGAAACAAATAGAATGATAATTCAGTGTGTCCTCTAGTAGGGTTGATTTTGGAGTGTGTGTGTGTGTGTGTGTGTGTGTGTGTGTGTGTGTTTAATTATTACCGAAAAGTATTTTTTAGCTTTACAACTCATTATTGATAATGTCATGTAAATTTATGAGTTTGTTTTCAATTTTGGGCAAACCTTTATCAAATTATGTTCATGTAGAGCTGTTAGATTTCAGGGAATTGCAAGGTTTCCTGAGCAGTAACTAATCCTAAATACTCAGAATGTATGACATGCATTAGCCAGTTTGTGGTTGAAGAGAAAGCCTATATAGTGTTTTTGTTAGATTTGTTGATGTCAGTATCTTATGTAAAATTTTCAAGAAATTTAATATTTTTCCAGCATGTTCCTATAATCCATTCCTCTTCTTTATTTGGATTATCAGATAATCAAAGTACCTATTAATTACTTTTATTTGAATTGGTTTTCTCTTGATAAATTCAGCTTGGTATAATCTGACAAAAGTTTGATATACTTTATTTCTGAATGTCAGAATAATTTCTTTGGACTTGATTTCTTTGCTTATGTTCATTATATTTATCTAATACCCTTTATATTTCCTCCTTAGTTTTCTCTCAGTTTTTCAAGAAAAATGCATTTATTTATTTTTTTAAACTTTATTTATTTATTTTGAGAGAGAAGAGACTGCATGTGGGGGAGAGGCAGAGAGAGAGGGAGACGGAGAATCCCAAGCAGGCTCTGTGCTGCCAGTGCAGAGCCCGATGTGGGGCTCAAATTCATAAAACTGTGAGACCATGACCTGAGCCGAAAGCAAGAGTCAGATGCTTAACCAACAGAGCCACCCAGGCACCCCTCAAAAAATGCATTTAAGATGACTAAAAAAGTTAACACTTCCACACAACGAGTTAAGAGTCTATATGGCTCTATGGCTCTCTTGCTTTACTGAAATACTCTAAAATTTTATTTACGATGGAATACTTGAGCTTTATTAAATATTTCCTTTCCATCAAAAAGTAATAAAAATATAGTGTGTTTTTAATTATACATGTGTTATAGAATATATTCCTGATAAGAGAGAACTGCTTTGAGGAGGTAGAAATGAAAATTGATCCTCTTTGTAGAGTTTGACACATCTAAAGTTTTGAGGAATTTCCACCAGACTAAATTCTGGCTTTATACATTTTAAACTTTGTTCCTTCTGTGCTACACATATACACGTATGCCCTCTGGGCCCTATACATATGCTTCTATAAGGCATGTCCATACTCTGGGCATGCACCTCCCAGGTACAATGCTATTTGGGTTTACCAAGTGGGTTGGGGCAGAATTCATTTCTACACCATGAAAGGGATGGGAGGGGTGAAGTCTAAAAATAACTTAGTGATACATATGGTTGACTCTGAACTATGTAAATTTATACTGTGACACACAAACTAAACCTATCCCTAACTCAGCTTCCCTTAGCCATGTACCAAAAACACCCTGGCCTTGCCATGCCCCAGCTATGAAGGGAGGAAATGTGACAGAGGGGAGGAGGAGCTGAGTGGCAAGAAACATCCTGACTGTGGCTGAATCCATGCTGTAACAGCACAGTTGAGAAGTTGAAGCAGGGACATTTGTGTCTCACAAAGTCAAAAATATACACTATCTAGCTCTTTATAGAAGAAGTTGGGTGACCCTGCTCTAAACTCTGTACTCTTTAAAAAATAGTCAAATAGCATGGTATTATGGACCATAAATAAATATATCTTTGATATATTTCTAAGGTTAACAAAAGCAAGTAGATGAAAAGTATGCATAATAAAAATATTTTGGGGTACCCTCTTCATTTGAAAATCATTTTGCATTTGTAATTCTATAAGACTGGAAGGATAATATAATAGGATGGTAACAGTGGTTATTGGTGGGTATGAAATTTAAAGAATAGCAGTCACTTTCCATTTAGTCTTTTTCTTTTTTAAACTTATTTATTTATTTTGAGAGAGAAAGAGAAAAAGAGTTTTGGGGAAAGGCAAAGAGAGAGGCAGAGAGAGAATCCCAAGAGGCTCCATGCTCAGCATGGAGCCCGACTTGGGGCTTGATCTCACGACTGTGAGATCATGACCTGAGCCGAAATCAAGACTCGGAGGCTCAGCTGACTGAGTCACCCAGACACCCCAAATCTTTAGTTTTTGAATGCAATGTTTATTGTGTTCAATGTTTAGTTTTTGTCACAGTAAACATGCATTACATTGGAAGTTTAAAAATAAATTAGAATTGATTAAAAGATAAAAACAATATAAAGAGGATAAATCTTACCATTGTAAAACAACAAAACACTGTTGACCTCCTCCTCTGCTGTCTTTCTACCTATCATCTGCTTATTCATTTATTCATATCTGCTGGCACTTTGTGTTTTGTGTATCCCCAACCTTCCCCTCGGCTCACTTTTCTTTTTACCTAATAGATATGGCAGTGAGAGTCTCTACATTTCCAAAATGACCTTTTGTTTGCCCTCACTAACTCTTGATTGAAAATTTAACCATTTAATCAAATTCTAGATATATGCTTGTATTTCTTATCCAATTTACAATTATTATTCTGTCCTCTTGTGGGATCTGCCATTTCCTTCTGCTTTCTTCTCCAATAGCATCTAATATTTTCCTTTTTTTCCCCCTTGATATTCTGAAGTTACCATATCCTCTGTCTAGGAATGAAAATATTTCTGTTTTGTATTATAGTAAATCAATAAAATTTGCACCCATTATCCCTTTAGGAAGTGCTTCATCAATATTTCTTTCTTGCTTTCTTAGTTTTTTGAATTCCTGTTAGGCTTATATTGAAGCCACTTAACTTATTGTCTTTTAACCTCTCATTTTGCATAGATTGATCTTTCTAATTGCTATTTCCTAGATTATTTTCCATCATGTTCTATTAGCTTGGTGCTTCTCCTGTTTACTTCCTTAATGGTTACATTTTTCTACTTTCAGATTTCTGTGTGGTTATGTTTAATATACAGTTGTATCTGATTTGTATTTACTATTTTGTTACATGTCATTCTTTTGCTTTATGATTATTTTTCCTTTTTTTAAAAAATTTCTGTGGGCTTTAAAACTACTGAATAAGTTTGAATACATTTACAAATGTTGGAGAACTTGGTCAGTCGTGCTAAAGCCAAGAAGCGTTATTGTTCATGAGTGAGAAGTCTGGAAGAAAGAAGGACAGGTTTGGTTAGGGGCTCCATGAGTCCATCAGGGGTCCAGTTCTTGTTTCCTTCTCTCATCACTTCAGACTGTTGGTTCCTCTTATGAGTCAAACAGTGCCTGTCTCAAGTCCTCTCCTGTTCTCATGTGAGAGTTTGTTTCAAAGCAGTGAGTAAGGAGGATGGTGTCAAAGAGGATTTTTTCTCTCTAATCAGAAAGGAAAATCCCTCCAATTAGGCCCCAGTAAATATCTACTCATATCCCTTTGATCAGAGGTGGTGCACACACACACACACACACACCCTTAGAATAATGACTCACAAATAGGAGTTAGGTAGGTAGGAGTTAAGCCTGAAGGGATGTGCCAGGGCTGGGGACCTAATGCCTGGTGTCCCTTGGGCAACAACTAACTGTGCCTGCCATGGGCTTGTTTGAACACCTTTTTTGGAAGCTTCTGTTTTCTTTGAATTTCCTCAGAGTTGAATTTTTCAGTGTATGTTAAGTATTTTGTGTATCATTTTGTCATATTTCCTTTCCTTTTCCTTGTGAGTGTTCTTTTCTATGATAGTTGTGGTGTTGTCTCTGTCTGGCCCAATATTCAGAACCAGTTCTTGGTTTGATGGTTTCTGGTTACTTCTGAGGTATTAGAATTTAATTCCAATGCCAGTGGGTGGTTTAGTTTGCAAATGATTTTTTTAAAAAAGCCTCAGATAAGCCTCTACACCTTGAAGATAGTGTGTACTGTTATGTGTTTAGGGTATGATCTTTTGCACGTGTTCCCTGAGTGATTCCCTTATCTGCCATTCTTGTTTTTCTTCCCCAAATCCCTAGGACATCTATGTATATTCCCTCCTTATTTCTGGAATCCAAAATTACCCTTCAGCGAATTAAGCTACAAAGTAATTTGGAGCAAGTGTACATAGAAGGCCCCATCCCTGTGCTGCATGCTGTGAAAGTTCCTAAGTGTCTCAGTCATGGCGCAGCTTCTGGAGGCTCATCTTGGAGTTGGAGAGAGGGGTGTGCACACACATGTGTGCATGTGAGTATCTAATTAAGAGTGGTGACCACTGTACTCTACCAGCTTTGAAGAGAATGAGCATATTGTCTCTTTACCTGGTAATGAAAATTAAACAAGAAGAAGGGTCCTGCAGGCCAGATTCTATACAGAAAGTGATAATTGGGTATTAGCTCCAGCAGTCCCGGGTTGTGCCCACAATAACAATGCTAGCATGACTTCCGATCACGCTGCTTTAATAATTCCTGAAGAACAGATTGTTTAACCTTGGCTCCCGTGGGACCTCCTGACATTATTTATTGCCATTTTCTAATTTTACTACTTTTCTGTTTTCCAAATGATGATTTTTGCTTTATACCTTGAGTTGTTTTGACACAAGATTTGAATCTTGAGATTTTAAAATGCCTTATTTGAAGTTCCTTAATACTGTGGGTAAATGGTTATCATTAAGATAGTGTTCAAATATAGCATCATATTTCAATACGTGTGTCATGACAAATATTCTGCTTCTGTGGCTTCTTCCCTTATATTAACTGGCTCAGACATATTCTGCATCTCATAACCTCACTGACTTAAAGACAGATGCATCTCGTGTGAAAGCCAGAAAATGTGCACAGCAATACAGCACTTAAAGCCAGACTTTAACATTTTCTCCATTTCAGATAGGAGGTCTACTGATAAAAGGAGTGACATGAGATTCCTTTTTTTTTTTTTACTGACTCACTTGATTTTCAGATTCTTGAAGCTTTGAGAGTATAACAATCTACAATAAGCGCGTGAGTAGGATGCTATACTGTGTGATTTTTTTTCCCTAGTAAGCAAAAGCTATTTTCAGTGTGATGGGTTCTAAGTTGGCTTTGTTGTGGTTTATGAGGCTATAGCCACAGCAGCAGAATATTTGTAGCCAGGTTTTGCAGAAAATCTATTTATGTCACTATGTGGCTTAATATTGTTCCATAATTTTCATCACCCTGTGATAGTATCCAAACTCCTGATCACAATCTATGAAACTCATTTGTTCTCACCCCTTCCAGCTCTCCAACTTCCCCTCCCTTTACTTTACCTTGTGGGCCCCATTTGTGAACTCCTTCCAGTCCTTAAGCACAGTTTAATTGCTGCTGCTTCTGTACATTTGGAGTGCTCTATCTTTTCTGGAACATCCTTGTCCTGCTTACTTTTCACCTGGAAAATTCCTGCGTGACTGTCAAGATAGTGAAAATGTCACCTTATATGTGAAATCTTCCACACTCCACCCTCTTCACTCATGCACTTATGTGCCTGTCACCTCCAATAGAATGTAGCCTCCTTAGGCAAAAGGACATAAGCCTTATTCATATCAATGCCCATTGTCTGCCCTAACATGGTATGTCACCAGACAGACATGCTCAATAAATATCAAATGGGACAGAAATAGGCTGATTGCCAAGAACTCTGAGCTAAGACTATTCCTGTAGCAAAGAACCAGACTGAGAGAGGCCCTGTTTATCTTTCAAGAAGGTCCAGTGGCAAAATCAATTTGAAGCGATCTGAAGGTTAACATCTATAGTTTGGCTGTCCGTGGGCAGCCATGCACATGGTAATGGAAGAAAGCATTCACACAGGGGCAAGTTGAGAGAATCAGGTTGGGAGGCAGACTTGGACAGTACCAAAATCTAGCTTATAAAAAGTTGAGTGTTAAAAATCAACCTTCATGCCCATGATGTTGTCCAGCAAGCAGGTCAGCTGATCTGAGTGGATGACAAATAACTAGTCTTACAGTCTTTGCAGGAAGACATCTGGAAAATGCCCTCCCCATAATTTCCTTTTCTTAAAATTATGGGTGTAGTATCAGTCCCTACAGCAACAACACTCAATGACTGCCTTGTGTTTTCTACATTTGTGGGTAAAAGTGAAGTTTCCCTGTGGAATGGTAAATGTATTTAAGAAAAGAATAGGCTCCTCCCATTTTCATAAAGAATTGTATGCATTGATATCCAATCCTGTTTGAAGAGCATGATGTCAGAAATTTTTAAAAGGAAGAGAATGCCAAGGGAAGGGGAAGGAGTTGGAGTTTAGGGAGAATGAAAGAGAGGTCTGTTGGGAGTTGCCCAGCAACAGACAGAATTGCCTCAGTTCAGCCAAGGTAGTGGCTCTGTCTTTGTCCCTGTCCCAGGCCCTCCTTGAAGGCTGTGGCTACAGAGACCCCATGAGGCCGTCCAAGGTACAGTGCTGTTGGCAAGGCCTGCCTATCAAGAACATGTTGCCTTCTTGTCACATTGCAAATTATGGAAGGATCATGGAATCTTTGATTCATTAATTTTTTTTCTTGTGATTAGACTGGACTTTTGGCTTTTAGTGAGGAAGATCACAGATGGGTAAGTCAGTGGAAAACACATTTATGTAATGCAGGTATAGGTGGTAACAAATAGAAATACTTACAGATAAATGTCTATAAGTAGGTTAGTATACACACATAGCTTTCTGCTGGGAGGGCTTAGAAGCAGTGAGCACACCTCGCACCCTGAACTTGGTTTCAAATACTACTCTTCAATGAAAGTAAAGGGCTCCTTGGAAAAGTGGATGATTCTAGGTTTGAGCCAGAAATATACAACATGAGTCTAGAGCACCTTGTAGTGTCAGGAAGTAAGGAAATAAAAACGCAATGGGGATATGTGTGGAAGGGACATAGAAGCCAATTGAAAGATCTCTCTGTGGCCAAACCTAGGACAATTTGTGCTATAAAATAAAATATACTAGGGGCATGTGGGTGGTTCAGTTGGATAAGCATCCGACTTTGGCTCAGGTCATGATCTCGCAGTTCGTGAGTTAGAGCCTCACGCCAGGCCCTGTGGTGACAGCTCGGAGCCTGGATCCTGCCTCAGATTCTATGTCTCCCTCTCTCTGTGCCCCTTCCCTGCTCGTGTTCTCTCTCTCTCTCTCTCTCTCTCTCTCTCTCTCTCTCTCTCTAAAAAATAAATAAACAGTAAAAAGTATATATCGGATTCCAACATGAAGTATTAGATAAATTACCCACAAGTCCACACTGATGTAAGTACATAATTGAATAAATAAATAAGAATAGACAAATTTTTCATGAGAAGAATTTCCAATAATTTATGTAGTGTAACTATTCCATAGTGAATTCCCTCTAAACACAGTGCTGTGGGAGGGGGAAGTAACTTTATAGTATAAACAAAACAAAGCAAAACAAAACAAAACAAAACAAAAACCTTGCAAAACACTACTTCAGCCAGGTTTCACATCAATTGTGAAGTCATGTTGGTAGCTTCTGTTATGAGAATGGCACTTATGTCCATGATCTTCTACTTAAGATATTATGACTCCAGTCTAGTCATGAGAAAATATCAGGCAAATCTTAAATGAGGGTCATTTTACAAAATACTCAAGCAGTAGTCCTCAAAACTCTCTGAGTCATCAACAGTAAGGAATGTCTGAGAAGCTGCCACAGCCCAGAGGGGCCTAAGGAGCTGGATGGGATCCTGGAACTGAAAGAAGACCTTAGGTAAAACAGGGAATGAATAAACTATGTACTTTAGTTGCAGCAAACAAATAAACAAAAAGTGTTCCTTAAGTATGGCAAAGTCTTTTGTAGTCTTCTTAAATCTTTACCAATATGCAAAATGAATTTGGAGAGTGAATCTACCTTAGTATTAAGAAATAGCAACACAGTGGCTAGAATTTCCTACCTTCTTCAATTTCCTGTTTCACTTGTGAAATTTCCCTATGATTTTTTTTCTCTCTCTGTTTTTCTGAAACTTTAAATTTTTCAAGCTGGATAAATACATTCTGTACAGAAAAAAAATAACAGTTCATAAAATTAGGAGAAAGAACTTATTTCATGATCGTTTAAACTGTGATGAAAATATGGATGTTTGATCAGTGACATTTTTAATATTCCTCCTAGAAAAAGAAAAAAAATCGTCCAAATAACGGTGATAAGAAAACATTATTTTTCATTTGGTTTATCAGAGAAAGCTAAATGCTTAATAAACATTCCACCATACCTCATTTCGGTATATTCCAATGCAGGCAATGTTCAACACAAGAATTTCTATTTGGATGGCTATTTGTTGAGGAGACTTAGAGACCTAGTTACTTTCTATCTCTTGGCTTAGCCATCTCCTAGAGCCTTGGCATCTTTCTTTTCTGGCATTCCAGAGAGAGGGGAAGTGGGCGTTGGTGCAGGTCCGTGATGGAGAGTTTTGGTAGCCACGTCTGTAAAGGATACTTCACTCCTGCTCATATATAATCAAAAGATGGCTCCTTGAATGATCGAAAGAAACTAATTTTTAATGAGGCATTATTCTTTCTCAGAATAGCATCCCTTTTTATCTGCCCACTAATTCTGTAACTCACTAACAGTTGACTAGGAGCTAGGACTAGCAGTAGTTTAATAAATATTGTCTCAAAACCATCTTACTAGGTTTTTATTGTTTTGAAATAAATAAGCCTTTTGGGGGTAACTGTAGGAGATAGATTTTTGTGAATCATAGACTATAATCATTTTGTTGTTACAAGAAAAAAGCTTTTGGTTGTTCTAGGCTAATAATGGTATGTTAGCTGTTGTATACAAAGAGGCTATCCTGAACCCTGTGTGTGTACTTGACATTTTTCTGATGGTGAGACATTTGTGCTCATCTATTTCCTATGCAGTTGTGATTGTTGCATTTCCTGGGAGGCTTGCCAGCATTATCCATACAGACTCAAGTATATACAACTACAAAGACAAGTAGCCCTTGTAGAGTTTTAACCAGTGACTTAGGAAAGAAAACAGTGAGACAGACTAATGAGCCTTATATGTGCTTCCAGGTTCTTTGTAAGAGTCTCTCCTATGCCAACTCATCTATTTCTTCCATTCCAAGTAAATGCTGATGATAATATCATTCTGAAATACCATCAGCCTGAAATTTGCATGAATCTGACCATAAACAATCTTATAATCATTACAGATTTAACAAGTTCTTTTATATGTGATTTTTATATTCAATATGGAGTTAGAGAAAATTATTAAGCTTACTAGAAGACAGGTCTTTAATCTTAAGTAACTAATTTCCACTATTATAAGCAAGTATGCAAAAAATAATTAGATGCATGCGTATGGTCTACAAATAAATATTTTGTTTATTTTGTAATATTTTGTAAAATATTTGTTTATTTTGTAATATTTTGTTTATTTTGTTTTGAAATTTTTATAAATTGACAATAGAAGAAAAACAAAATCCACTTAAAAATATATGAAAGGGCTGGAAGATTAATCTCACCATGATTCTACATTATTTCAAATTTTGCAGTAAATGTTATTAGAGCTTTTACAGACCAATCCATGGTCTCAGGCACAGTCTTAATTGTATGTTCATAATTTGACTTTCATCAGTTGTGAAAGAATTCTTGAGCCATATGGAGAAGATCTCCCTCTTCTACTTCTCTCTCTCTTTCTCTCCCTTTCTCTCTCCTTCCTTACTTGCCCCCTTCCTGTTTCCCTTACTTTCCTTCTACAACTTTTCTGGGGAACTCCCAAAATATGTTTTAATTTTTTTTTTCCATAGCAAATGTGAGGGAAGCTCTAGTCAAGTCTGGTTTAAAAAAGGAAAAGATTATTCCCTGATTTCTGGGGGAGGATAGACAGTTTTAAACAGTAACAAGAAAGAGATTGGGAATTCAGATGGATATGAAAATAGCTATATTCATTAAGTAGAGCTATGCAAACAGCTGTAAATTTGGATAATAAGCAGGGAAAGATATTTGAATTTCATTAGGCTTTTTTTCTTCTACAGTTAGCAAATATCTCACCTTCTAAAATTACTTCAATTGTGATTCACCACAATAAGCATGTAATTAAAATTGAAGAATATTTACCAGGTGAGGAAGGTTGATGAAAGGAGCCAGGAGAAGGGTTTGGAAAATGCAAAAAGAATAGCAACTCGGGGAACACACTGCATTCTGGAAGATATTTTAGGAAAGATAATGTGTGGGAGGATTTCAATCAAGTAGATGTTGCTGGTTCAAGACTAGCATATAGAAGCTAAGTCATCAGGGTATTTTTTGGTGGTGTGCATTAATTAGTTAATTAATCCAATCAATAGTAATTGAAATATCTATTGTGCTTTGATTTCTGCACCAGATCCCCTGGGAGAATAATTGCTGGGAACAATTTCTGTACTCACAGAGTGTATATTCTAAGAAGGAGGTAGAAATAAAACATAATTAACTATAGTTATGGTGAGAAGTGTGGAGTACTATGGAGCATTAATGCGTGGGTATGTGTGTAGTGGGGGAAGGGATCTGACCCAAGCTGGACATGGGGTTGGCTACATAGCCCTTGTTCTTGCTTCAGGAGGCAAGTATGCATGCAATTACAGTGGAACATAATTAGTGTTCTTACAGCAAAATGTTCTAGCTGTACTGGTAGTATACAAGGAGTTTCAAGTTCATTCTAGATGAATGAACTGATGTGTCAGGGAAGGTACACAAAAGGAAGAGTAGAAACCAAGTCTGGAAAGGTTAGCAAGTCTGCAAATTGACATTTTTAGAGACAATCCACAGTTCTTTTGAGTAGAATATCAAAAGGTAGGAAATAACTTTAAATAAATTAATAATTACTACAGTTTAACCTTGGTAGACTGGTATTATAAAATGAGATACACAGAAGGGGAGAAGCTGATCAACAAAGGGCCCTTTGATCATATAATAGAGGCTCAATTAACATTTGTTTAATGAATGAGTAATGAATTGTAATATTATCCTTGCTATTATGGCAAAGTGGAAGATTATGCCTCTTCAATAGAGCTCTTGTAAATGAGATACCTACACTTCTTTAAAAAAATCTATGTGTTTTTTTAATTGAGGAAATAGATTAATATTAGTGGGCTGAGAAATCAGTATACTGAGGCCTGATGAATGATTCAAAACTATAATAAAATAGAAAAGAGCATCTGGGAAAGTAGGCACTGTGGAAGTAAGTACTTCAATTATATAGATACATGTTTGTTCCTAACAACAGAGTCTCAAACTCTATGAGGCAAAAACCAGTAGAACTACCAGGAGAAATAGGTGAATCCACTATCATAGTTGCAGACATCAATACCTCTCTCTGTCAGGAAGAGGAATGGCAGATATGGCAGTCAGAAAATAAGTAAGGACATACTTGAACTCAACACCACCATCAATTAACTGTATATAATTGATATCTATAGACTGCTTCATCCAACAATAGCAAAATACACATTCTTTTTAGGTTCACATAAAATATTCAGCAAGATAAAAACCACATTCTGGATCACTAAAGATACATTAAGAAATTTTAAAGAATAAAAATTATGCAATGTCTGTTCTTAGACCACAATGGAATTAAACAACAAAAGCAAAAAATCAATAACAGAAAGATAACTGGAAAATCCCCAAATATGTGGAGATTAAATAGCATTTTTAAAAAAAATTTTTTTTTTCAATGTTTATTTTATTTTTGGGACAGAGAGAGACAGAGCGTGAACGGGGGAGGGGCAGAGAGAGAGGGAGACACAGAATCGGAAACAGGCTCCAGGCTCTGAGCCATCAGCCCAGAGCCCGACGCGGGGCTCGAACTCACGGACCGCGAGATCGTGACCTGGCTGAAGTTGGACGCTTAACCGACTGCGCCACCCAGGCGCCCCAAATAGCACATTTTTAAATGCCATGTGGGTCAAAGAAGAAATCTCAAGGGAAAAATTAAAATATTTTGATCTAAATGAAAATGAAAATAAAATACCAAAATTTGTGGGATATAGTGAAAGCAGGGCTTAGAGAGAAATTTATATCATTGGATTTGTATATTAGAAAAGAAGAAAGATATAAAATCAATCATTTAGGTTTCCACCTTAGGAAACTAGAAAAAGAAGAGCAAATCCAAGTAAATCAAAAGTAAATAATAAAAGACATAGTAAGAATTCGAGCAGAAATCACTGAAATTGAAAACAGGAAATTAAACAAAATCAATGAAACCAAAAGGTGGTTCTTTGAAAGATCGATGAAAACTGATAAGCCTCTGGCTAGGCTAACTAAGAAAAACAAAGAGAAGACAAAAATTACTACTATCAGAAATTAAAAAAGAAGTCATTGCTACAAATCTTACAGAAATTAAAAGGAGAGTGGGCTTAGGAGGACGCTGGGCTCACCGCACGTCCTGCTGATCACTTAGATTCCATCGACACCTGCCTAAATAACCCAGAAAACCGCCAGAGGATTAGCAAATGGAATCGCCGGAGCCAAACGCAGACGAGAGGCCCACCGAAGAGGGTAGGAAGGGCGGCGAGGCGGTGCGCGCTCCACGGACTGGCGGGAGGGAGCCGGGGTGGAGGGGCGGCTCGCCGGCCAAGCAGAGCCCCTGAGTCTGGCTTGCAAAAGCGGAGGGGCCTGAAGGACTGTGTTCCCACAACAAGCGCGACTTAGCCTCTGGGAGGTCATAAGTTAACAGCTCTGCTCAGAAAGGGGGAAGGCTGGAGGACAAAGGGAGGGAGAGCTGCTGAGCCCCCTGACAACAGAGCTCAGTTTGGTGGGGAACAAAGGCGCTCACCAGCGCCATCTCCCCCGCCCATCCCCCAGCCAAAATCCCAAAGAGAACCAGTTCCTGCCAGGGAACTTGCTCGCTCCGCTCCGCGCAAACACCCAACTCTGCGCTTCTGCGGAGCCAAACCTCCGGCAGCGGATCTGACTCCCTCCCGCTGCCACAGGGCCCCTCCTGAAGTGGATCACCTAAGGAGAAGCGATCTAAGCCTGCCCCTCCTGCCCCCGTGCACCTTGCCTACCCACCCCAGCTAATACGCCAGATGCCCAGCATCACAAGCCTGGCAGGGTGCAAGTAGCCCAGACGAGCCACACCACCCCACAGTGAATCCCGCCCCTAGGAGAGGGGAAGAGAAGGCATACACCAGTCTGACTGTGGCCCCAGCAGTGGGCTGGGGGCAGACATCAGGTCTGACTGCGGCCCCGCCCACCAACTCCAGTTATACACCACAGCACAGGGGAAGTGCCCTGCAGGTGCTCACCATGCCAGGGACTATCCAAAATGACCAAGCGGAAGAATTCCCCTCAGAAGAATCTCCAGGAAATAACAACAGCTAATGAGCTGATCAAAAAGGACTTAAATAACATAACAGAAAGTGAATTTAGAATAATGGTCATAAAATTAATCGCTGGGCTTGAAAACAGTATACAGGACAGCAGAGAATCTCTTGCTACAGAGATCAAGGGACTAAGGAACAGTCACGAGGAGCTGAAAAACGCTTTAAACGAAATGCATAACAAAATGGAAACCACCACAGCTCGGCTTGAAGAGGCAGAGGAGAGAATAGGTGAACTAGAAGATAAAGTTATGGAAAAAGAGGAAGCTGAGAAAAAGAGAGATAAAAAAATCCAGGAGTATGAGGGGAAAATTAGAGAACTAAGTGATACACTAAAAAGAAATAATATACGCATAATTGGTTTCCCAGAGGAGGAAGAGAGAGGGAAAGGTGCTGAAGGGGTACTTGAAGAAATAATAGCTGAGAACTTCCCTGAACTGGGGAAGGAAAAAGGCATTGAAATCCAAGAGGCACAGAGAACTCCCTTCAGACGTAACTTGAATCGATCTTCTGCACGACATATCATAGTGAAACTGGCAAAATACAAGGATAAAGAGAAAATTCTGAAAGCAGCAAGGGGTAAACGTGCCCTCACATATAAAGGGAGACCTATAAGACTCGTGACTGATCTCTCTTTTGAAACTTGGCAGGCCAGAAAGAATTGGCACGAGATTTTCAGGGTGCTAGACAGAAAAAATATGCAGCCGAGAATCCTTTATCCAGCAAGTCTGTCATTTAGAATAGAAGGAGAGATAAAGGTCTTCCCAAACAAACAAAAACTGAAGGAATTTGTCACCACTACACCAGCCCTACAAGAGATCCTAAGGGGGACCCTGTGAGACAAAGTCCCAGAGACGTCACTACAAGCATAAAACATACAGACATCACAATGACTCTAAACCCGTATCTTTCTATAATAACACTGAATGTAAATGGATTAAATGCGCCAACCAAAAGACATAGGGTATCAGAATGGATAAAAAAACAAGACCCATCTATTTGCTGTCTACAAGAGACTCATTTTAGACCTGAGGACACCTTTAGATTGAGAGTGAGGGGATGGAGAACTATTGTTCATGCGACTGGAAGCCAAAAGAAAGCTGGAGTAGCCATACTTATATCAGACAAACTAGACTTTAAAGGCTGTAACAAGAGATGAAGAAGGACATTATATAATAGTTACAGGGTCTATCCATCAGGAAGAGCTAACAATTATAAATGTCTATGCGCCGAATACCGGAGCCCCCAAATATATAAAACAATTACTCATAAACATAAGCAACCTTATTGATAAGAATGTGGTAATTGCAGGGGACTTTAACACCCCACTTACAGAAAAGGATAGATCATCTAGACACATGGTCAATAAAGAAACAAGGGCCCTGAATGAGACATTGGATCAGATGGACTTGACAGATATATTTAGAACTCTGCATCCCAAAGCAACAGAATATACTTTCTTCTCGAGTGCACATGGAACATTCTCCAAGATAGATCATATACTGGGTCACAAAACAGCCCTTCATAAGTTTACCAGAATTGAAATTATACCATGCATACTTTCAGACCACAATGCTATGAAGCTTGAAATCAACCACAGAAAAAAGTCTGGAAAACCTCCAAAAGCATGGAGGTTAAAGAACACCCTACTAACGAATGAGTGGGTCAACCAGGCAATTAGAGAAGAAATTAAAAAATATATGGAAACAGACGAAAATGAAAATACAACAATCCAAACGCTTTGGGACGCAGCAAAGGCAGTCCTGAGAGGAAAATACATTGCAATCCAGGCCTATCTCAAGAAACAAGAAAAATCCCAAATACAAAATCTAACAGCACACCTAAAGGAACTAGAAGCAGAACAGCAAAGGCAGCCTAAGCCCAGCAGAAGAAGAGAAATAATAAAGATCAGACCAGAAATAAATAATATAGAATCTAAAAAAAATGTAGAGCAGATCAACGAAACCAAGAGTTGGTTTTTTGAAAAAATAAACAAAATTGACAAACCTCTAGCCAGGCTTCTCAAAAAGAAAAGGGAGATGACCCAAATAGATAAAATCATGAATGAGATACAAACAATTATCAGGGAATACTATGAAAAATTTTATGCCAACAAATTGGACAACCTGGAAGAAATGGACAAATTCCTGAACACCCACACGCTTCCAAAACTCAATCAGGAGGAAATAGAAAGCTTGAACAGACCCATAACCAGTGAAGAAATTGAATCGGTTATCAAAAATCTCCCAACAAATAAGAGTCCAGGACCAGATGGCTTCCCAGGGGAGTTCTACCAGACATTTAAAGCAGAGATAATACCTATCCTTCTCAAGCTATTCCAAAAAACAGAAAGGGAAGGAAAACTTCCAGACTCATTCTATGAAGCCAGTATTACTTTGATTCCTAAACCAGACAGAGACCCAGTAAAAAAAGAGAACTACAGGCCAATATCCCTGATGAATATGGATGCAAAAATTCTCAATAAGATACTAGCAAATCGAATTCAACGGCATATAAAAAGAATTATTCACCATGATCAAGTGGGATTCATTCCTAGGATGCAGGGCTGGTTCAACATTCGCAAATCAATCAACGTGATACATCACATTAACAAAAAAAAAGAGAAGAACCATATGATCCTGTCAATCGATGCAGAAAAGGCCTTCGACAAAATCCAGCACCCTTTCTTAATAAAAACGCTTGAGAAAGTTGGGATAGAAGGAACATACTTAAAGATCATAAAAGGCATTTATGAAAAGCCCACAGCTAACATCATCCTCAACGGGGAAAAACTGAGAGCTTTTTCCCTGAGATCAGGAACACGACAAGGATGCCCACTCTCACCGCTGCTGTTTAACATAGTGCTGGAAGTTCTAGCATCAGCAATCAGACAACAAAAGGAAATCAAAGGCATCCAAATTGGCAAAGATGAAGTCAAGCTTTCACTTTTTGCAGATGACATGATATTATACATGGAAAATCCGATAGACTCCACCAAAAGTCTGCTAGAACTGATACATGAATTCAGCAAAGTTGCAGGATACAAAATCAATGTACAGAAATCAGTTGCATTCTTATACACTAACAATGAAGCAACAGAAAGACAAATAAAGAAACTGATCCCATTCACAATTGCACCAAGAAGCATAAAATACCTAGGAATAAATCTAACCAAAGATGTAAAGGATCTGTATGCTGAAAACTATAGAAAGCTTATGAAGGAAATTGAAGAAGATTTAAAGAAATGGAAAGACATTCCCTGCTCATGGATTGGAAAAATAAATATTGTCAAAATGTCAATACTACCCAAAGCTATCTACACATTCAATGCAATCCCAATCAAAATTGCACCAGCATTCTTCTCGAAACTAGAACAAGCAATCCTAAAATTCATATGGAACCACAAAAGGCCCCGAATAGCCAAAGGAATTTTGAAGAAGAAGACCAAAGCAGGAGGCATCACAATCCCAGACTTTAGCCTCTACTACAAAGCTGTCATCATCAAGACAGTATGGTATTGGCACAAAGACAGACACATAGACCAATGGAATAGAATAGAAACCCCAGAACTAGACCCACAAACGTATGGCCAACTCATCTTTGACAAAGCAGGAAAGAACATCCAATGGAAAAAAGACAGCCTCTTTAACAAATGGTGCTGGGAGAACTGGACAGCAACATGCAGAAGGTTGAAACTAGACCACTTTCTCACACCATTCACAAAAATAAACTCAAAATGGATAAAGGACCTAAATGTGAGACAGGAAACCATCAAAACCTTAGAGGAGAAAGCAGGAAAAGACCTCTCTGACCTCAGCCGTAGCAATCTCTTACTTGACACATCCCCAAAGGCAAGGGAATTAAAAGCAAAAGTGAATTACTGGGACCTTATGAAGACTAAAAGCTTCTGCACAGCAAAGGAAACAACCAACAAAACTAAAAGGCAACCAACGGAATGGGAAAAGATATTTGCAAATGACATATCGGACAAAGGGCTAGTATCCAAAATGTATAAAGAGCTCACCAAACTCCACACCCGAAAAACAAATAACCCAGTGAAGAAATGGGCAGAAAACATGAATAGACACTTCTCTAAAGAAGACATCCGGATGGCCAACAGGCACATCAAAAGCTGTTCAGCGTCGCTCCTTATCAGGGAAATACAAATCAAAACCACACTCAGGTATCACCTCATGCCAGTCAGAGTGGCCAAAATGAACAAATCAGGAGACTATAGATGCTGGAGAGGATGTGGAGAAACGGGAACCCTCTTGCACTGTTGGTGGGAATGCAAATTGGTGCAGCCGCTCTGGAAAGCAGTGTGGAGGTTCCTCAGAAAATTAAAAATAGACCTACCCTATGACCCAGCAATAGCACTGCTAGGAATTTATCCAAGGGATACAAGAGCACGGATGCATAGGGCCACTTGTACCCCAATGTTCATAGCAGCACTCTCAACAATAGCCAAATTATGGAAAGAGCCTAAATGTCCATCAACTGATGAATGGATAAAGAAAGTGTGGTTTATATACACAATGGAGTATTACGTGGCAATGAGAAAAAATGAAATATGGCCTTTTGTAGCAACGTGGATGGAACTGGAGAGTGTGATGCTAAGTGAAATAAGCCATACAGAGAAAGACAGATACCATATGGTTTCAATCTTATGTGGATCCTGAGAAACTTAACAGGAACCCATGGGGAGGGGAAGGAAAAAAAAATAAAGAGGTTAGAATGGGAGAGAGCCAAAGCATAAGAGACTGTTAAAAACTGAGAACAAACTGAGGGTTGATGGGGGGTGGGAGGGAGGAGAGGGTGGGTGATGGGTATTGAGGAGGGCACCTTTTGGGATGAACACTGGGTGTTGTATGGAAACCAATTTGTCAATAAATTTCATAAAAAAAAATAAAGTTGAAGTGAATCTCTTGGAGGAAGCATAAAAAAAATAAAAAAAAATAAAAGGATAGTAAAAGAATACTATGAACAACTCTATGCCCACAGATTTGATAACCTGGATTAAATAGATCAATTTCTTGAAAGACACAATCTGCCAAAATTCACACAAGAAGAAATAGATGATCTAAATAGCCTTATATCTATTAAAGAAATCGAATCATTAATTAATAACTTTCTTGAATCAATAGTTAATAACCTTCTAAAATGGAAAGCACAGGTCCATATGGATTAACTGGTGAATACTATCAAACATTTAAGGAAGAAATGATACCAATTCTCTACAATCTCTTTCAGAGAATAGAAGCAGAGGAAATACTTCCTAACTACTTCTGAAGCCACATTACCCTAATACCAAAGCCAGAGAAAGACATTACAAGAAAACTACAGATCATTATCTCTTATGAACATAAAGATGCAAAAATTCTTTAAAAACTAGGAATAGAGGAGAACAAAATATTAGGCAAAATAAACTGATCAAGAATAGCTATAAAAAATCTACAGTTGACACCATACTTATTAGTGAGAATATTGAAGCTTTTCCATTAAGATCAGGTACAAGGCAAGATGTGCCCTGTTACCACTCCTTTTCAACATCATATTAGAAGACCTTGCTAATACAAAAGTCAAGAAAAGGAAATAAAATATATACAGATTAGAAAGGAAGGTATAAAATTATCTTTGTGCACAGATAACATGGTCATCGATGTGGAAAATCTAAAAGAATTGACAAAACCCTCCTGGACTAAAAAAAATTATAGCAAAGTTGCAGGATATAATGTTAATATACAGAATTCATTGACTTTCCTACATGCTACCAGTAACAAATGGAATCTGAAATTAATAACACAGTATCATTTACATTTGCATCAAAAAAGAGAAATACCGGGGCGCCTGGGTGGCGCAGTCGGTTAAGCGTCCGACTTCAGCCAGGTCACGATCTCGCGGTCCGGGAGTTCGAGCCCCGCGTCAGGCTCTGGGCTGATGGCTCGGAGCCTGGAGCCTGCTTCCAATTCTGTGTCTCCCTCTCTCTCTGCCCCTCCCCCGTTCATGCTCTGTCTCTCTCTGTCCCAAAAATAAATAAACGTTGAAAAAAAAATTAAAAAAAAAAAAAAGAGAAATACCTAAATATAAATCTAACAAAAAGGCGTAAGATCTATATGAAGAAACTATAAAACTCTAATGAACAAAATCAAGTAACTAAATAAATGGAGAGAATATTGTACTTTCGTGGGTAAGAGGACTCAAAATTGTCAAAAGATTGGTACTTTCTAACTTGATCTAGAGATTCATTGCAGTCCCAATCAAATCCCAGCAAATTGTTTTATGAATATCAACTAACTGATTCTAAAGTTTGTAAAGAGAGTCAAAAGACTTGTAATACTCATCACGATATTGAAGGTGCAGAATAAAGTTGGAAGACTTAAGTCACCCAACTTCAAAACTTATTATAAAGCTACAGTAATTAAAAGAATGTTGGTATTAGTAAAGGTATAGAGAGATAGATCAATGGAACAGAATAGGAAGCCCAGAAATAGACTTCCATAAATATAGTCAATGATCTTTTGCAAATAAGTGAAAGCAATTCAATGAAGCAAAGATAGTCACTTCATCAAATGGTGCTAGAACTGGACATCCACATGCAAGAATTTATATATGTATATATATGAGTTTAGACAAAAACTTTATACCCTCATAAAAACTCAATATGAATTATAGACCTAAAACACAAAACTATAAAACTCCTGAAAGATAACATAGAAGTAAACCTAAATGACCTTGGGTATGGTGATGTCTTTTAAGTTATGACATCAAAGCCACAATCCATGAAAGAAAGAAATAATCTGGGCTGCATTGAATTTTAAAACTTATCTGCAAAAGACAGTATTAAGAGAATTAGAAAACAAGTGATAGACTGGGAGAAAATATTTACAGAACACAAATCTGATAAAAGTGTGTTATCCAAAAGATACAAAGAACCCTTAAAATTCAATCATAAGAAAACAAGAAACCCCAATAAAAAATAGGCCAAAGATCTTAATAGACACTCATCAAAAAAAAAAACCTGTGCAGATAGTGGATTTACGAAAAGATGTTCCACATCATATGTCATCAGGGAAATCAAGTTGAGACAACAGTGACATACTGGTACACAAGTATTAAAATGGCCCAAACCTGGAAGACTGAAAACACCAGATGCCGGTGAGGATGTGGAGCAGTGGGAGCTCTTATTCATTGCTGGTGGAACTGCAAAATGGTATAGTCGTTTTGAAAGACAGTCCCGCAGTATTTTTACAAATCTAAAACTACTCTCACCATATGATTTGGCTACTGCACTCCTTAGTGTTTACTCAAAGGAGTTGAAAACATCTACACAAAAACCTGCACAATGATGTTGATGGCAGCTTTATTCATAATTGTAAAAACTTGGAAAGAACCAAGGTGTCCTTCAGTAAATGAATGGATAAACAAACTGATATATCTGGCAATAGAATATTATTCAGCTGAAGTGAAATGACCTATCAAGTCATGAAAAAACATGGAGGAACCTTAAATGCATATTGCTAAGTGCAAGAAACCCATCTGAAAAGACTATGTATTGTATGACTCCAACTATATGACATTATATAAAAGGCAAAACTGTGGAATCCATAAAAATACCAGTGATTTCTGGGGGTGAGGTGGGATGGGGGAGGGAAAGAGTTGAATAGGTAGAGCACAGAGAATTTTTGGAGCAGTGAAAATACTCTGAATGATATTATAATGAAGGTTGTATGTCTTTATACATTTGTCCAAACTCAGAATGTACAATACCAAGAATAAACCCTAAGGTAAACTATGTACTTTGGGTCACTATGATATGTCAATGTAGTTTCATTCTTGGTAAAAAAAAAAAAATGTACCATTCTGGTGAGTGATGTTGATAATGGGAGTGTCTATGTATAGGTGGGGATGAGGGTATATGGGAAATTTCGGTACCTCCCTCTCAATTTTGTTGTACACCTAAAAGTGCTCTAAAAAATAAAGTCTTAATAAAAAAATTAAAATATACCTAAATTAAAGAAATATTACACATTTACTTGAAACCTTAAGGTTACCGATATTCACCCAATATTATTATACAATTAATGAAAAATGAATATGGTCTTCTGTTTATCTTTTTCTCTTTTAATAAAGTATCTGTGAGATATAAATGGTCCTGGCATAAGGATTGTGTCTTGTTTTCTGTACAGTGGGAAATTCTGTCATATTCCAAGAAATGGAAATGTTTTAATTTGCATCATTTTCTAATTTATAAGCATATATAAATGTAGAATAAATAGAGATGAGTTTTTCAAGTTCATAAATACATGTTTATACTAAATTATGGATTTAACTGGTACATTAATTTAAAAGTCTCCTGAATGTCAGGCACTGTGCTTTGTACTGGGAGTATGAAGATGAAGGAGACTCTGCCTATTTGAGGGAGGGACATATAAATACACAATTAAAGAGTAAGTTATTGTGCCATGCACTCCCAACTCTACCTAGAGTGGTGTGTCAAAAAACACAGAAGACAGAAACCAACACGCTTTTATTGAGACATGAAAGGGCAGTGGGTGTTTGCTGGGCAAGAGAGAGGCACACAGGGGCGTCTGGGTGGCTCAGTCTGTTAAACGTCTGACTTTGGGTCAGGTCATGATCTCACGGTTCATGGGTTTGAGCCCCAATTCAGGGTCTGGGCCGGCAGCTCAGAACCTGGAGCCTGCTTTGGATTCTGTGTCTCCCTCTCTCTCTCTGCCCTTCCCCTGCTTGCGCTGTCTCCCTATCTCTCTCCCTCAAAAATAAGTAAACATTAAAAAGAAGAGAGTCTCACAGAGGGCACAGTTCTGTGTAACCCTATATGTTTAGGTGGACACATGTGTCCTGGGAATATCGAGTTGGTTGTGTGTATGTGTGTATATTTGGAGTCCTGCAGACTTAGGAAAGGCGTGGGAAATGACTGTGAATCTGAAAAGTACAATGAGGATGAGGTATGAGGATCAGTGTGGACAGCTAAGCAAGGCTAGATGCTGAATAACTTTGCATGGTAGGAGGTGATGGCAAACTGCTGAAGGACAGGAAGACAACAATGGATTGTAGTTTAGAACAATTGCTCTGGGGTGAATAGTGGGTTAAATGGAGAGGTGTAAGATGGGGGCAGGGAGATAGAGATGATTACAGTAAGGACATTTTCCAGAATACTTATACAAACATTATATAAATAACAATCTTACATATTCAATAATTTATGCATAGATCATGAGCATGATTCTGAGTTTAGATGTAGATTTATAGTTTAGATGTAGATTTTCCAAGATCTCCCATCCCCGGCTCTTACCTTATGTGTAAATTTCTTTTCAGAACTGCTTCAGTGCTAAACCTTTTGGGGGCTGCAGCTCTGGGAATGTTTTTTGGCCTTATTGTATGAGATCACCACTTGAAGGAAAGAGTTACAAACTTGCTTCTAAAGATATAGATGGTTTTGCCATCAAATAAAGAATGTGTTATTTAAAAAAAAAACAGATTTCTTCCAACTCTAGAAAGGCTGTGGTTCTTAATTATTTCAGCAGTGACTTTCCATTTGCCTTAAGTCACAAAAACAAGTTAGCATGTGAATCCAAGGAGTGAAGGAGCTCCACAGTTGTTCAAAATATGCCAGGAGGGTTTGACACACACAGTACTAAGGCTACACATCCATGTTCTCAGAGCTACTTTAAGGGAAGTTTGTAGGATGATTATCATTATGTGAATACCCAGTACACTATTGCCTGCCGCCTCCTCCTAGAAACACATTTCCCGTGGGTGTATGACAAATCTGGTTGAACAGATAAAGTGCGTTTTTGCTATTTCAGGCCTGGTTACATCCTAACTGCAATTACATCACAGGTTGAATTCTGTCTTCATAAACGTATGGTCACCCCCCCCCCCACTTTGTTGTATCATGGCACTTCTCTATTAAATCTTATTTTTCCATTGTTAGTATAAAAATGGAATCCCACTGTAGCGTATTTTGACAGTTAATGTTTGTGCTTCAAGTGGATTTAGAAATTTTTCACGTAAGTAACTCCCGGTCCAAATATATTCAATTGATGCTTTATTTTTGGAGTATATTGTTAGTTTATTTAGTGTTTAACTACACATTATCAGAGTGTTAACATTTCTTGTTCAAGGTTTTTGACACTCGATGTCTTTAAAACATGCTGTTCAATACAGACATCGTACTTAATGAGGGGGAAACATACTGTTCCTTGAATAGCCTTGACACTGTGCCAAATCATAAGGATATCATATCTAATGATGAATTCTTTGCCCAATAGATTGTATATTTCCATAGAATAGACTTATTAAAAATAGAATATTCATGATTTTAAGTCATTCTTGAGAAGTCCTTGAGCAACTTAGTTGATATTTTGACCTAGGTTTTCCTATTTCAAAAATACGTTAAAAATTTTTAATCTAAAGTTGATGATGTTGCTTAAAGTTGATGAAGTTGTCAATTGTGGAACAAATGAATTTTTTTCTTTGTAAAAATTTTGTTGAAAATCTAAGTAGTTATGCTTTTAAAGAATTAATAACATTTCACTTAAGAGTGGTCCAAGACTGAATTATTTTTGTTCCATAGAAGCAGTTCAGATTATGCCTGCTGATTTCTCATTTTAACCATGGATATTACTTAATTTTTGTTAACCTATTTTCTTTCCCTGATGGAATTTTTCTTCCGTGCTTTTTAGATGACCTCTGACTTACTCTCTTCCACTGTCACCAACTTCTTTGTTAATTTTATTTTCTTCAGCTTCACAATATAGTTCTTATCTTTTTAGATTTTTTTTAAAGTTTATTTATTTATTTTGAGAGAGAGAGACAGTGTGAGTGGGGAGAGGGGCAAAGGGAGAGGGAAAGAAATAATCCCAAGCAGGCTCTGCTGACAGTGCAGAGCCTGACGTGGGGCTGGATTCTACAACCATGTGATCATATCCTGAGCCGAAATCAAGAGTTGGACACTTAACTGACGGAGCCACCCAGGCACCTCTAGATTTTTCTCAGGAGTTTTTACTCTCTTATCTAAGAGACAGAAGCTTTGTCCTCTTTTCCCCCTCTCCATGGCTCTTCAGGCATATTTTTCAGAAACCTGACAACTCTGACTTTAGAGTAGTCATATGCATGGTGAAGGAGATCATAAAAATTGACATAAGCTGATCTCTGTACTGCTGGAAACTCCACATTTGTTTCCCTTTGCACAGAGGACAAAATCTACATTTTTGCCCTTGTGCTATGAGCCCTCCTGAGACCTGTCCCTTCCCAGTTCTCACCTTCCATCCTACCCTTGTCTCTTCTTCTGTGTTCCAGCTACACTGGCCTTTTTGCAGTCTTCCAAATTATGAGAATATATGAGAATATAATGAAACTTGTGAGAATCGTGTTTTATAAATTTTATCATTAAGGTAAATTACTGGAAATTGATTTGATTGAAATTGAAAATATGTGAGAATCAAAAATTTTAGTTCAAAAAGTACAGTACCAGCTTACCCTCAAAACAACTGTTTATGTAGAAGAGCAAAGAGTATTTGTTCCCAAAAATATACAGATGCTCTTTCATATGTTTTGATCTTGGGCACGAAACAGGTTGTTTAAAACAGTGCACATGCTGGACCCCATTTTAAAGAAAAAACTTTCAATATACATAGTAAATATAAAACACAGAAACAAGCAGTCTGTCATGAAACATACACCGAAGTGTTAAGAGTGGAATTTGAGATAATTTTTCCTTCTATCTGTATTTTGTAATTCTTTCCCAATTATGATAAATCATTTTGTGTAATTCAAAGTCTAGTTTAAAAGTGGTGTTTTTACCCAACTTTTGCCTTGTTTGGGTATTACAGCCTTGATTGTAGTGGTGACATAGGAAATGCTGGTTCCAGGTATACATGGTAAACAGTGCTACGTGGGTAGGCCTTCAACTTCTTTCTAGAACCAAGTAGTTTTGTGTGTGTGTGGTGAGAGTAGAGAACTGAGTTTGTCATTAAGCTGAGAATTATGTACATTTTGCTCTACACATGAATATATAACAGAGTGTGAATGATCTAGTATATTTGCATGACAATTTCTTTTAAAAATTTTTTAAGTTTATTTATTTATTTTTGAGAGAGACAAAGACAGATAGTGTGCATGGGGGAGGGGCAGAGAGAGGGGGGCAGAGAATCCCAAGCCAGCTCTGTGCTGTCTGCGTGGAGCCCAATGTGGGGCTCAAACTCACGAACCATGAGATCATGAGCTGAGCTGAAACCAAGAGCTGGACACTTTACCGACTGACCCAGTGCCCCTGGATATATTATTTCACTGAAAACTGGTCAAAACCCTTCATTGTGCAGGCTTGCAGGCCTGTTTTTCTGGTTGTGTTCTTTTCATCTAGGTTGTAGGATCCTCTTTCATCCCATAGCAGATTTTGTTTTGGGTTTTTTTTTCTGCTGCATTTTATCAGGGCCTTGAGTTTCTCTGGTGTATTTCTCAGTATTCCCTATAAGCATATTCATTTTGGAGGTTTGCCTTTCTTACCATATGCTGTGCTCATAATGCTATTTGGTGTATGTGTTATCTCCTAATTTTGCTTTTATCTTTCTGTTCAACCAAATAGCTCTGTTTATCTGGGTGTGTGGTCCTGTGTGTATTCTGTCTGCCATCTCCATACTGGTAGGAACAGTGTCCTATACACCCATGAGAGGAATATTTTACACTTTGTGTGTGTGGATAGTTGTTCATGTTTGAGGTCCAAGCCGAAATGACGTTCCCACTGTCCAATGTCTCAGAACCACTGCATGTCTCCCAGGCAGAGATACCTTAGCAATATTTGCTATCTAATCAGGGGGATGTTACATAGCAAATAAGTTTCATATATACAATGCAACCATTTTAATTTTTTTAAGTTTATTTATTTTTGAGAGAGAACACAAGCAGGGGAGGTGGAGAGAGAGAGAGAGAGAGAGAGAGAGAGAGAGAGAGAGAGAGACAGATTCCAAAGCAGGATCCAGGTTCCGAGCTGTTAGCACAAAGCCCAAAGTGGGGCTCAAAACCACAAACCACAAGATCATGACCTGAGCCAAAGTTGGACCCTTAACTGACTGAGTCACGCAAGTGCCCCACAATGCAACCATTTTAGATAGTAGAGAAGTTGGTGGCATTCTTTATTCAATATTTAGGAGAGCTTTAGGAGGTTTTGTTTTATAAATATGCAAGAAATCCTCTCAAAGAACGTGAAAAGATTTAGTAAACTGGGATAATATTTGCAACATATGAAGTTTAGTGCACCTTATTGCCTTCATCACACTGCCTTATATACTTTGTAAAGCAGGAAGAAAACCCAAGTGGCTCAAATATGAAAGACTGAAGTGCCACTTGGCTGTTTCCTAAAGATCTAAGCCACTTCAGCCTTCTGGTGTGAATGAAGTAGTACTAGTTGTTAGTTCAATTTCTTGACTGAAATGACAATTTTTGGTGAATTATGATATATAGGACCTGTGATATATGCCACTGAGGATAGATTTGTTTTATGTCTCTGGAATTGTTTTTTATGGATGCAATTTACATATTTTAAACCCCCTATAATTTTCATGTTTCAGCTGACTATATAGTTAAGATTATATATTTCTTGATTGTGAAACAATTACAGTGGTTTCAGATGCATATGTTTTTCCCTCAAGTTTAGATCTCTATACTATAGTGAGGCTAATTTAGTTCCTTTCAATAAAATATTTTAAGGTCCTTTTATTAAAGCAGGAATTAGAATAATTATCATTATTTATAAAATACTGCTTAATATAAAAGCAACTCCAAGGAAATTATAATCACTCTGTAAAATTGAAAGTAGAAAGCACTTAAAAATTCATGAGTATAAAATAAAATATGCATCAATAAAAATTGTGTGCAGAGCCAACTTGTATTTTAGAATAGAACTTGGAAGGTTGTGCTTGCATGGAAACAATTTTCCAAACTGGAAAATTCTAATTTAAAAGAATAGCCCCCAAATCATGGTAAATATATTTCCTGTAATGAATCAATAAATGTCTAGTGAGGATCAATGGTGTGCTCAGTACTATGCTTTTAGTTTGCTATTCGCCTATGGAGGTGAGTCCTTACAACTTGAGGTGGTAGGTGCATTGTAAAGTACAATTCATGGGGCCCAAGATGTGGCACACAGTTAAGGCTTATCATAGTGACGATGGGTAGTGTGTCTCAACAGGATCCCTATTGGCATTTTGGGTGCGGTTATCCTTTGTCATGTAGGATTTTAACATTAAGCCTTACCTGTACAACTTCACAATGATCAGAACATCCAAAATGGCGCCTAGAAAGCATTTCTGGGTGATACAGCCCCCAGTTGAGATCTGCTGGCACAGAACAGGGGCTGACAGACTTTTTCTGTGAAGAGGCAGATACTAAATATTTTCAGTTTTGTGGGCTATACTCTCTCTGTTACAACTACTCAACTCTGCTGTTGTAGCAGGAAAGCAACCACAGACAATACAAGAAAAGTGTGGCTGTGTTCCAGTAAAACTTCACTTAAAAAGTAGCTGGTGGGCAGATTTAGCTTGCAGGTTATAATTTGCCAATCCCTTCGTATGTATCACAAGCCCACCGATTTCAACACAAGGAATGCTATTTGAGAACACTCAGTAGTATTTTATCAGTTGGAAGGATTTTGGCTGCAAATATGAAATCATATCTACTATTTCTAAAGACAGGATGGTTTCACTCTTGGTTAATTAAATGTATTATTGTCATAAAAGACCAAAGTACCCTCCTTTTTTCTACTCTGTTATCCTCAGCTGTTGCCATGGTCTCCCCTCATTGTCACAAATGGTGCCGGAATGTTACATGTAGTTACAGTAGCGCACAAGGAAGAATAACATATCTGCCTACTCTCTAGGAAAACCTTTCCCAGAAGTCCCCAGCTCACTTGCTGTCAGATCTCATTTGGGGACAAACCCAAACTTGAACTAAAAAATGGCAAAGTGGAAATTCCAGTGATGTGGAATTCCACATAATTGCCATGGAATACTTAGAAGTCTCTTCCCTGGGCTGGAAAAAGATTCCGGCCCTAACACAAACCTGTGGATACACAATATTTGAATGAATTGAGTTTGTGTTTAAGAGAAAGAGCAGTAAGTTTTGAGGATTAGTGGAGGAAGATGTATGTGAGATGCCATATTTTCCATATTAATTATCTTATATTTTAAATAGAATTCTGTCTTGAGTGTTACTTGAGGCCTTTTGTTTCCCTCTGTTTTCCATTTAGTCAAAGGAGCATTTTATGTATACCTGTCTTTGGTCAGATTAGAGGGAGGAGTTTGGATCAAGGTTCACTGGTGGCAGATAATTTCTCTCTAGTATTGAAGAGCCAAGGCATGTAGAGCCATGCCTTCCTGTTGTGAGATCAGCAATACCACCAGTGTGCAAAAGACAGTATTTCAATTTATTTAACAGAGCTTACTTGGTAGTCCTTAAGGACCTCCTTACTTAAATAAGCCCCCCAATTATCATATGTATTTAGTATATTATGTGGTTTGTATTATAAGTACTGAAAATAATTTGTTGAAACACATGCTCATGGAAATGTTATAATTATTTATTTTAGTGCTAAAGGGAATACAGAAGACCATCTGGTTCTTTCAGGCTCGTAAAGGTGCTGCCTTACAATTTCAGATGAAGCAGGTGATTTGCCAAGAGAATCATTTGGGTGGCTGGAAAGTAAAGATATAACTAGAAACTGTTTTTCTCACTTCGTGTGCTGTGTTCCCTGCATTACATCATGGCATTCCTGCAGCAAAGTGCCAGCTTAAAAGACCTTATGGTTGTCAGTAAAAATGGCTCTAATTCAAGTTCTGATTTTTTTTTTCTTGGAGCTCTTCCTGAATTTTGAGCTCTTTAACTTGTCAGTACAGGGGTTGAACAAATACCTTTAGATGCACTTATATTTACTTTAGTGACTTTTGAAGAATGACACTGAAATATCTTATAGGTAAATTTATTCAAGAGACCTTGTTTAGTGTCTGCTGGGAAGCACTTGCCTTTTTTATGCCAATTGTTTACTTATGTGTATATTAAAAAAATTAAATTCACAGTCCTTGCCTCAAGGATCTCAACATTCTACTATTAAAGAGACAAATGAATGAATAATTAAAATAGAATGTGATTCCTAGCACAGTAGAGGGAAGCAAATGTGCTCTGAGAGCAAGTGTGGTCTGAGTGGGTCAACAAATGAAGCCCGAGCTGAGTTTCAAAGGATAACTGAGAGTAAATCAACTTAAAACAGGGAAGAAGGTTTTTGGAGATGGAGTAACATGGGCAAAAGATTAGAGGTGTCAGAAAATATGGAATGTTTGGAGAATCGCTAGCAGTCACTAAATCTAGAGTTCACAAAGACTGAAAATGTAAGGTGGATGAATGCTAAGTTATAAGTCTATACTGGAGGACAGTAAATATAATTGGAACTTTATCCTTAGGCGAAGGGAGTCATCAGAGGCTTTTCAACACAGACATGATGTAAGTTATATTTTGGAAAAACCACTAAGGCTGCAGAATAGAGGAGGGAGTAGAGGAGGCTAAGATTGAGGCCAACATGACAGTCAAGAGGTTGTTTCAATAACCCTAAAGAAGAAATGATGACAACCTTGATGAGAGCAGTGATGATTTGATGTAGGAGGTAAGAGAAAGGAAAGGAATAAAGAATGACTTCTCCATTTCTGACAAGGGAGATTGATAGTGGTTCTGTTCATTGACATATGACTATAGAAGCATAAAATTACCAATTTGGGGGTAAAGAGGATGAGTTCATGTTGGAGTGTTTGGAAACCTAGTAAATGATGGCATATAGGAGGCTAGAACTCAGGCAGAAATCCTGAGCTAGAGAAATAGATTTGGGAGTTTTCAGCATCATATAAGCCACTGACATGATTGAAGCCCACCTAGACACTATGCATAGAAGAGGGAGAGACTAAGGACAAGATGCCAAGAGAGTGGAGGAAGAGCAGGGGAGAGTGGTGTCCTTTAAGCCAAGAGAATAATAGTATTACTGCCAAATACTGCTTAGAGGTCAAATAAGGAAAGAACTGAGAAAGTGTCACTGAATTTTTGAGGTGATATGTTTATTTTTATGATAAGAAATATAATTTTATGATAAGAAATATCATTAGATACATTGAAATATATATGTATATACATATACATACACATGCATATGTAGTGAAATATATATATATGTATGTATAAATTAAGAATTGCCCTAAATCCTATCACCCAGCATAACTACCGCTAAAATTTTGATGTGTATCTTTCTACTTTTTCTGTATGCAAATATATTCTCCAAAACCAGATATGTCTATATATAACAAAATGAGTTCCTACTATAAAAATATGAAGCACTGCATGAATTTGCTTATTATTCTTGCCCAGAGACCATGATAATCTTCTCCACGTCTTTCCAATTTTAGTATATAAGCTGGAGAAGCACATGGTGTCCATTGAATTAAGCAACTAGAAGATCATTTGTAACTGTGCAAGGCTAATTTCAGTGGAATGGTGAGGGCAGTAGCCAGATTGTTGTGGGATGGGGAATAGGTGGGTAGTGAGAAAGTAGAAAAAGGATCATAGACCATCCTTTCCAGAAGTCAGTATGTAAGGGGACAGGAAGCATAAAATGGCAACAGAGGAGTATGATGGAGGTTTTTGTTTGTTTGTTTTCTGGTTTGAAAGGGGTTTGATTTAGTTTTTTACTTGGACAAGACTTTCCACTGACTTGAAGGAACCAGAAGAGGGGGATAAATTAAGGATATTAAGAAGAGGTTGTGATTGCAGGGGTGAAACCTTAGGAGGCAGGAAAAGATGAGTTGTGGGAAAGAGGAAACAAACCCCATCTTACAATAAGGTGATTGGGAAGGAGGTGAGAGTGGAAAAAGATGTTGAATAGCTTGCAGATGGTTGCCTGAGGTGATTCTGGTCACCTCAGAATGAAATGGCTGATACTCACCTGTATTCAGTTATTTGATGAAGACTTTTGGAATATGCATGAAACAAAGAAGTGCCATATTGGATCAGATCCACAGTGACCTGTTCACTTATGTCCTGAGAGTGGTACCAAGAGATGCATGTTAGAAATGTCTAGTTTTCTCTGACAAATTAAAAGAGCAGGAACGTTCCCAAAATGCTTTAGTTACTTTACATGATCCATTTGGGATTTATTATCCATATATTTCTGTGAAGCTACTTGAAGCCATCTATTTTCTTAACTTGCCTGCCCCCTGAGACTTACTACCTGCAAAGTAAAGTATTTAACCTAGGGAAGTTGAACTGCATGTTGGGAGAAAACACAGATTTGGGGAACAGATCTTGGTTAAATTCCATTAACCTTGGAAAAATGACTTAACATCTTGTGCTGTAGTTCCCTTATCTGCAAAATTGGGATGTGATCTTACTGACCTTACAGAAATGAGAGGATAGCATTAGGTGGTATATGTGAAGCGCCTAATAACTGCGCAGAGTGAGTGCTCATTGTGTACTGGTGACCTGACACGTCTTGTCTCTCCCAGTGATCAAGGGCTCCAGTGCAGTCCAGCACACAAGGATTTGATGAGAGGAACATAAAATGATAAATACTGATAATAGACTGTAGCCAGTGGCCAGGAGTTTTCAATGAAATCTTTGTTGTGAGATTATGAATTAAATGGGAAGGATTACTACCTTGAAATGTATGGATTTAACAGAACTTCATATGCATTTCCGTAATGCCATTTTACATTTTATTTTTGTATTTACCAAAGCATATCACCTGACGTGGTGTTTTGGCTCATACGCACATAGTTAAATGCCACTGATGACCAGAAGGAAACCTGGTTTATTGTTTTTGTTTTTCACGTATGGTTTTCTTTATCAACAAATGTAATAAGGTGATTTATCAGGGGGAATATAGGCTCAGTATCACAGGTGCTCAAATATCAATCCTTGCAAAAAAAACCTTCTAAGCAAATATAATTGCTGTAATGTGTTATGGCTTTTCAAGATTAGCAATTCAAAGAAAGGGGCAAGGATAACAATACAGTGAATTTGCTCTCATTTACTACTGTAGCTGCTACTGGATGCACAACAGGGCCTGTTGACCTTAGACCTGGAGAATAAGCCACTTCATCTTGGGGGACTGAAAGAGGCAGGGGTGGGAGGCTTCAGTCATTTCTGTCTGAGCTTCTGTGACTTAATTCCTTATTAACTCACCAGCACATGTACGGTTTTAACTTTGATTTTTAAAATAAAATATAATAACTCACTAGAGCTTGCTTTAAAAAATACAAATCCTTAAGTACTACTTACATATTTTTAAAGTTTATTTATTTATTTTAAGAGAGAGACAGAGAGAGAAAGAGAGAGAGTGGGGAAGGGGCAGAGAGAGGGGGAGAGAGAGAATCCTGAGCAGGCTCTGCATTGCCAGCGCAGAGCCCAGTGCAGGTCTGGAACTCACAACCACGAGATAGTGAACTGAGGTGAAACCAAGAGCCCAATGCTTAACCAACTGAGCCAGCCAGGCGCCCCACTAAGTATTCTAAAATCACTTAACAATTTAAAATGCCTCTTATCTAAATATCTGCATTTATTTTTTTATATTGTATCTTAATATTATGATTACTCTGTTTTCTTTATTTTCTCCTTGGGTTACTGGAATGCTTTTTCATAATCTGATTCATTTTTGTTTCTAGCAGTTTTCTGGCAGCAAATCTAAAGGGGATTCTTTCCCCATTTTTCTGTTGCAAAAACTACTCAATATTGCTCCATCAACATATGCAACATTTGGAGGTGCTGTTGGTTACTTCTCTTTCAACTGATCTAAGTGTCCTGTGGATGTGGGAGTATCATGGCCTTACAGATGCTCATTTTTAGCTGAACTTCTCTCTGAGCAGTCCTTTCTTGATGAATGTTTTCTGTTTTTACAGTCTATGAGGCAGAGCAATTCTTGGCTCACCAATGAGCCTTAAGCAAGTCTGAAACACCTTGGTGTTTCCCAAAGCTCCTGTCTGGGCCTTGGACATACTATGTGGTTAGTCCACATGCGGTGAATGAGTGAACGGTTGGATGGATAAACGGTTGAAAGAAGGATGGACATGCAGGATTTAACTTCTTTCTAGAATTTTGAAGGCATTCTGAGAAATGAAAACCACTTTTTGTTTAGTCTTTCAGATAAGTGACATCTAAAGTGGTGTTCTCAGTTGAAAACCCCTACATTAGAGCCTTAGTATTGCATTTTAACTATAGTCATCTTTTGTGTGTGTGTGTGTGTGTGTGTGTGTGTGTGTGTGTGTGTGTGATTGTGAGGCTTGAAGTTGGCAAAGGATCAAGTCCACAAATCATAACATTTTTACTAAATACCCAACACTATGCTAATCATTGTGAAGGGTACAGAGTCCTTGTCCCTGAGTGTATTAAAGAGGACAAAACTTATATGAAGCAAATAGAGAACAAGACAAGGCAATTTGTGTTCAAATTAAATGCTATGTAGTGACCATTCTACTTAGATGGAACACTGATGGAATTCAGAGAAAGGAAAAGTCACAGGGCCTTGGGGACAAAAGGTAATTTGGGTTGGTGAAGAGAAGGAAGACTTCCTAAAAGGTATTGTGGTCCAACAATTCCTCATGTGGAACTTGGCAGTGAATGAAATATCAAAGCAGACCTCACTAGTCCGTTGAAGGAAGCCCAAGTTTCTCCTAAACAAAAATGACACCCGGTTTTAAAACATAATAACTAAAAACTAGCGACACAGTTAAAATAACCACTGAAACTATGTATTTTTAATTTTTTTTAAGTTTATTTTTGAGACAGAGAGAGACAGAGCATGAACGGGGAAGGGTCAGAGAGAGAGGGAGACACAGAATCGGAAGCAGGCTCCAGGTTCCGAGCCATCAGCCCAGAGCCCGATGCGGGGCTCGAACTCACGGACCGCGAGATCGTGACCTGAGCTGAAGTCGGACGCTCAACCTGACTGAGCCACCCAGGCGCCCCTGAAACTATGTATTTTTAAATATGTGAATTAAAGAATCTCTAATAGGAAGTAATACTTTCTAAACAATACCAAAATATTGCTTAGGTTGCTAGTAAGTACTGAGCAAAGAATATCTCTAAAACTATGTCTAAAAGATGTTTTTCTCTAGGAAATGGACTCCACTATTGAAAAGATTAAAAATTATACTTGAAAAAATTATTTGAATATTATTTTATATGTGCATACTCAATCAAACATTTTTGAAGAGTGTAGACCCAACACCCTGTCATATTCTACAGATGATGAAAAGAAGTAAAAAACTTGATTTGAGTTTTCCCTAATGAGTTTATAATCAAGTGGGTTATGTAAAACTGATGGCCATTTCTTAATAACAAACCACATTAGAAAAACGTAAGATCTGGGGCAGCTGGGTGACTCAGTTCATTGAGCATCCGACTTGGGCTCAGGTTATGATCTCACAGTCAGAGAGTTTGAGCCTCTTGGGCTCTCTAGCCTCTTGGGCTCTCGAGCCTCTCTGACATCTCAGAGCCTGGAGCCTGCTTCAGATTCTGTGTCTCCCTCTCTCTGACCCTCCCCGTTCATGCTCTGTCTCTCTCTGTCTCAAAAATAAATAAACATTAAAAAAATTAAAAAAAGAAAAAGAAAAACGTAAGATCTTCTGTTCCTGACTGTAAATGCAGTAGCAGTGTAGGAGTCATTGAGAAGAGGAGTGGGAGGAGGTCAATATTTGGATGCTGGATGATAAGAAAGAGGATGCCCCACTCAGGCGGGGACTTTGGGAAGCAGCATGAGCCAGGTGTTATAATGTGGCCCAAACCTGATGGAAACAGATTTTTATTAAAGAAATAAGATCCAATAGACCACGGTCAGAAAGTGGAGTGCCGAGCCATGCTACAAAGAGGACTTGAAGTTTGTTGGGAAAGAGAATGAAGCAGTCATTTTGTCTTCTAGAAAAGGAGTGTATTAGATGATTAGTTTGGACTGAATTATATTAAAGAGACTGAAGATAAAAAGAGCAGTTCGGTGATTATTTTGCTGTAATCTGAATATGAAATGTTGAGATTCTGGTGAAGATTAGAGTTATATAATCGTTGCATATGGAATTCTAATTTACAGGAAGTTAGAAGGACATAGAATAAATTAATTGCCAAAGAAGCTGTGTTCCTATTAAACAATTTGAAGTTACTTGTGGACTATAAAGATATTTCCCCAAAATATGTTATCTAAAATATTAACAGTCTTATTCTCAGTGTTTGGAATTTACTTCCCAAATCTGAACTGCAGCATTGCTGAATGATGATAGGTAGGAAAATGTTCACCTTTGGCCAAGTACATTTTGTTTAGAAAAACTGAATCCTTTGTTGGGACTTTGGAAACCTAACAGAACATACAGAGTGAGCATTGCCTACCTGCATATCACATAGTTTTAGACCCAAATGGAAAACAAGCCATAATTTAGGAGTAGATTGAGTTTCTTTATGCTCCAAAATGAATTTAAATGGTGAGACTGAATGTAGTGAAAAGCCAGGAAATGAATTTGACAGATACTAGTTTTCATTTTGAACTTCAAAGTACTGACTTTCTATTAGCATACTCCAGGAGTAGTGAATTTCTATTAAGTTGGCACATAGTTTTAAATTTTATAAGTATGCTATTGTAAGTATAAAAAAACCCATTTCAGTAAGATATGGACATGGTTATTTCTTTTTTAATCAGCAGGCTCTAGGCTATATTATTATTAGTCTAAACTTGTTATCCTGAAAGTCTTGAGGCTGTGGAGCTTCCTTCATATATTCCTTTTTGGTGAAGCTTTGTTTATTTGTGTAGAAGAAATAACATGCTCTTAGGAGAATATAATAGTATTTTCAAAAAATATTCAGGTAGCCTTTAGTAGGCATTTATGCTTAAACATGAAGTGTTATTACAGCCTTTTGAAATTATTTGAATGATATTTTTGTTCAGAACATTTTTTTTGTTAAGTGTTTTATTAAAAAGTATGGATGTACTTAAAGAAAGGTCTTACAGATATTATAATACTGAAGGCTAGTCTTCAGCTTTGCTTTAAGGGTATCCAAGATAACTGCCTCACTCCCCAGATAACTGCAAAGAGCAAAGAGCTGTTGGAAATTACATATCACTTCAACTTTGAATAAAAATGGTGATGGATCCTATAATTGCAGCTGTGACTTGCATCCTGGGTCATCTCTCAGTTCACTGAGCCAGGGCTTTGAATGGTTATATAGAAGACAGTAATGGTCAGTATGCTGCCTCCTTGTAGTCAAAGAAAGAGGAAATGAGCTTAAATTGAGCACAGTTAATGGAAGAAAAATAAGAAGCAACTCTTTTCCATGGTTAAACCACTAGGCCATGCCCTTTCTACATAGGGCACCACAGGATACCAATATCCCTCTTCCCTACTTCCATTTGAACCCAGTTCCATTGCAGCAGAGTATATTCTGGAGGGAATCAGTGTGATCTCTACTTTCTAGGGATATTTGAAGGGTTATCGATTATCCTTCTCTGTCTTTATTTCTCAACTTCTACCCCTGCCTATATTTCCATACCCACATATTCTTCTGAACTCCAGGAAAACACACACACACACACACACACACACACACACACACACACACACCTCTTACAATAGGGTACCTAGATATTAGAGCTGTCTTTATTAACAATAGGAAATTAGAACTACTATTGTGTTTCAGATAAAATATTTGGAAGACATTTTTAAAGCTTGAAAATAAAATTATTTAGGAACACAGGTTTTTTTGGAAACATTTATTCTCCATTAAGCAAGTATTTCTTGACCTTTGTTTCTGCTTCTGGTTAGCTGAGGCGGGTGACTCTCTCCTACTGTTATTTTACATTCTTCACAGTGATCACTATGATGGCAGTGATTGTAACAGAAAAAGGTGCCAGGGGGAAATATTGGAACTTTTGGAGAGATTGGGAATTGGTACCTGTTTGAAAAACCATGTATGATTGATTGATTGATTGATTTTTTTTTTTTTTTTTGAGATAGAGAACTCAAGCCGGGTAGAGACAAAGGGAGAGAGAGAGAGAGCTTGAGCCAGGTAAAGGCACAGAGGGAGGGAGAGAGAGAGAGAGAGAGCGAGAGAAAGAGAGAGAGAAAATGAATCTCAAGCAGGATCCACCCTCAGAGTGGAGCCTGATGGGGAGCTCAATCCCCCAACCCTGGGATCATGGCACAAGACAAAATCAAGAGTCAGTCACTCAGCTGACTGAGCCAACCAGGTGCCCCAACCATGTTTGATTTAAATATGACCCTTCTGCTTTCCTGTTGTGAAACATTTCAAGACATTGGATCCCCTAAAAAGTGTAAATACCTTTTAGAAAGTGTAATGACAACAATTACAGTGATAATTTTAATAATAAAAGAGGTAGTATTGTTACTGATCCTAGAGTCTCCACCGAGATATCCCATATGTTCCCGATCACCGTTCCTCTGTTGGCATGCATGGCTATGGTCTGTGTTTACAACAGTGGTTCTCAAAGTGTGATTCCTGGACCAATAGTATCAGCCTCATCTGGAAATGTTATAACTTGTTAAAAATGCCCTCTGTCAAAATGTAAATTCTCATTTCCACCCCAGACCTGATGAACGGGAAACTCTCTCGGTAGGTCCCAGCAGTTTGTGTCTGAACGTGCCCTCCAGGTGGTTGTGTGATCTGAGAGCCAACTATTGCTGCCATAAAAAAACTTACCACAAACTTAGCAGCTGAAAACAACATAAATTTAATATCTGATAGTCTCTGAGGGCCAGAAGCCCAAGTGGACTTGGCGGGTTCCTCTGCTTAGCATCTCACAAGACTGAAACCAAGATGTTAAAGGGCTGTGTTTCTTACTGGAGGTGCTGGGGAAGAATCCATTTCAAACTTTATTCAGGGTTTTGGCCAAATTCAGTACCTGGTGGTTGTGGTACTGAGGCCTCATTTCTTTGCTGGCTTTCAGCCACAGCACCTTCTTAGCTCCTAGCTCTCAAAACCCACCTGGATTCCTATGTGCTTTGCATATGGCCGCTTCTGGCAACAATAGGTTGAGTCCGTCTGCCATGCTATTCTGCTCCAACCGACATCCTCTCGCCCCACCTCCCTATGCTCTTCTGCCTCAACTGCGTCACCTACGTTCTTGTCTGCTACATCTCTATGACTCCTTTTCTTACCCATTGCCAACCAGGAGAATGCTATTTTTAAGGGCTCAGCTTTATATTGTGCCCATTTGGATAAATACAGCATCATCCCCCTATTTTAAGATCCAGTGATTAGTGACCATAATTGTATCAGCAAAGTCCCCCTTTACCATGTAATGTGACCTACGCACGAGTGGAACACAAGGGGTTCAAGGGCATGGGGGTCAAAATTCTGTTTACTTGGTGTGACTCATACAGGGTCTTTTTATTGGCTTTGCCAGGGTGTTATGTTGCTCACTAGCTAGCCCAGCCTCATTGTGTGCATCCCATTCTTGCCCCAAGGTACCAAAGATATCTGGAGGAAACTGAACTCAGGACCTGCTTTGTCTCACCAGAAAGTGCAGCCACACTTCCCATGGGCTCCACATGTGTATCAGTGCACCTGCCATTTGTGCCATTTGTGTCTCCCTTATGTAACATTCATTTTTGTCAGTTCTCTTCTCCTCTCTCTCTGTTTTTCCATTTCTCTCCGTATCTCCATTCTCCTCCCTAGTTCAGAAGTTCCATAGTAATGTTGGCATTAAACTAAGCCTAGGAATTCTTTAAAAGTAATAAAACATTGTTGTTGTAAACACCGACACCAAAGCCAGGCAGTTTAGGTACAAATTTTGTGACCTTGGACAATTTTCTAAACTATTTTATACTTTAGTTCCCCTATCTATAAATGGGAGGTAATGATAATGCCAGATCATTAGTCAGTATTATTATTATTTTAAAAAATTATAATGTTTACTTATTTTTGAGAGAGACAGAATGTGAGTGGGAGAGGGGTAGAGAGAGAGGTTAGACACAGAATCCAAAGCAGGCTCCAGACTCCGAGCTGTCAGCACAGAGTGGGTGTGGGGCTTGAACTCAAGAACTGCAAGATCATGACCTGAGCGGAAGTCAGGCACCTAACCGACAAACCCATCCAGGCGCCCCTAGCCAGTATTATTAATCATGAAAGTAACAATGTGATTCAGTGTTTCTAGTCTAGATTCTTGAAATGCTGAAGAAATTTAGAAAATTATCTCATTTTCATATCTTTTACTTTCTTAACAAAGCTTTGTTTTCAGGCATCTTGCCTTACAGGGTCTCCATGGGTCCCCACCCCAATGGACATCTTGAACTGAATATCCAAACAGACAACATGCAAAGAAGTAAAACAAGCACTTTTTGCCTATGCAATTATTTCACTGATTTTCAGAACAAATTCATGAATTATGTAAGGGTATTACCATCCTTATTTTACAGTGATGAAACTGAAGCTTCGGTTAAGCAATTGATTCAACATCGTATGTGTGGAATAGGTGAATAAACTTCCGTATTAGCCATTAACTTCTTTTCAATTTGCCTGTCAACTAAAGCTAGCCTGTCAGCTAATAAAGCCTCACAGAGTTTGTTGGCAATGGAGCTCAGTTTTGAAGAGACAGATTTGTAAAGAGAATCTGAAGCTGGAGCTCCTTGGAGGAAGACAGGTTTGGGGGGCCTCCTGGACAACTGGAAAGCTTCCTGGACCATTGCTTTGCAAAAGAACAGGAGTAGGAATGGTGAAAACTCAGAAAGGTGAGGCAGAGAGTTCAGAAGACATTTTCTAGGAATGCCTAGAAAGGGAATCTCTGCACTGAATTATGCACTCCATTAACATATTTATCACTCAAATGCCTTCCCTGGAAGGCAACCTCAAGGAATTTTATCAGGACACTGTCCAAAGACACAAAGCACTTGACCCTTGGCTATTTATAAGGGGTCTTGTTTTATTCTGGCTTTTCTTTTTGTCAGGTTTTGCTTTTTCTGGTGTGAGTGACAGATGGTTGCTAGCATCCTGGCCCACATTTCGTCTTTACCCCCATGAAGAGAGTCTGAAATTATCTAAGATACTACCCTGTAGACCATGTTGGCACCTTTCAGGGATATTTGATATTTTGATACTTTTCAAGAAGAAAATCTTCTCAGAGATTAAATAAATTGCTAAGAGGTTGTTTTGGGGCTTGTAAAACCATGATGTATGGAAGAAGACAACCTTGCTGACTTCTGTTACAGTCCCTTCTTTTTACTTTTCCACGTGTGCCATCAGCGTTCTAAGTCTCTTTATCAAAAGCAAGTAAAATAAATATATTTTTCCTTTGAATTTAAGGCATTGAAAAAAATGCATTTTCTTTGCTTAGAATCTCTTTTGTGGGCAAAATAGACTACATTAATTGTACAATTCTGTAGTGTTTATTTGAAACCATGTCATTCCATCCTTGGAAAGATGAAAGGCTGGTGTATGTGACCATACACTCCATTTGTTCTCTTGCCTTCTTCTTTAGGTCAATTTGGTTGTTCCACTCAGAAGAGAGTCCATTTGGATTTCTATTTGTTTTTAAGGTTTATTCATTTATTTCTGAGAGAGGCAGAGACAGCGTGAGCAGGGGAGGGGCAGAGAGAGAGGGAAAGAGAGAATCCCAAGCAGGCTCTGTGCTGTCAGCACAGAGCCCGATGCAGGGTTCCAACTCATAAAACCAAGAGATCATGACTTGAGCCAAAACCAAGAGTTGGACGCTTAACCAACTGAGCCACCCAAGCACCCCTGGATCTCTGTTTTTAATGGGTGCTTCCATATTCCCCCTAGAGATAAAAAATTGCCAGAAGAAGATACCTAATGTTTGGAAAATAATAACAGTAATAATATTTCCAGAAATCTTTTCTTTTTTTTTATGAAATTTATTGTCAAATTGGTTTCCATACAACACCCAGTGCTCATCCCAAAAGGTGCCCTCCTCAATACCCATCACCCACCCTCTCCTCCCTCCCACCCCCCATCAACCCTCAGTTTGTTCTCAGTTTTTAAGAGTCTCTTATGCTTTGGCTCTCTCCCATTCTAACCTCTTTTTTTTTTTTTCCTTCCCCTCCCCCATGGGTTCCTGTTAAGTTTCTCAGGATCCACATAAGAGTGAAAACATATGGTAGCTGTCTTTCTCTGTATGGCTTATTTCACTTAACATCACACTCTCCAGTTCCATCCACGTTGCTACAAAAGGCCATATTTCATTTTTTCTCATTGCCACGTAATATTCCATTGTGTATATAAACCACAATTTCTTTATCCATTCATCAGTTGATGGACATTTAGGCTCTTTCCATAATTTGGCTATTGTTGACAGTGCTGCTATGAACATTGGGGTAAAAGTGGCCCTATGCATCCGTGCTCCTGTATCCCTTGGATAAATTCCTAGCAGTGCTATTGCTGGGTCATAGGGTAGGTCTATTTTTAATTTTCTGAGGAACCTCCACACTGCTTTCCAGAGTGGCTGCACCAATTTGCATTCCCACCAACAGTGCAAGAGGGTTCCCGTTTCTCCACATCCTCGCCAGCATCTATAGTCTCCTGATTTGTTCATTTTGGCCACTCTGACTGGCGTGAGGTGATACCTGAGTGTGGTTTTGATTTGTATTTCCCTGATAAGGAGCGACGCTGAACATCTTTTCATGTGCCTGTTGGCCATCCGGATGTCTTCTTTAGAGAAGTGTCTATTCATGTTTTCTGCCCATTTCTTCACTGGGTTATTTGTTTTCCGGGTGTGGAGTTTGGTGAGCTCTTTATAGATTTTGGATACTAGCCCTTTGTCCGATATGTCATTTGCGAATATCTTTTCCCATTCCGTTGGTTGCCTTTTAGTTTTGTTGGTTGTTTCCTTTGCTGTGCAGAAGCTTTTTATCTTCATAAGGTCCCAGTAATTCACTTTTGCTTTTAATTCCCTTGCCTTTGGGGACGTGTCGAGTAAGAGATTGCTATGGCTGAGGTCAGAGAGGTCTTTTCCTGCTTTCTCCTCTAAGGTTTTGATGGGTTCCTGTCTCACATTTAGGTCCTTTATCCATTTTGAGTTTATTTTTGTGAATGGTGTGAGAAAGTGGTCTAGTTTCAACCTTCTGCATGTTGCTGTCCAGTTCTCCCAGCACCATTTGTTAAAGAGGCTGTCTTTTTTCCATTGGATGTTCTTTCCTGCTTTGTCAAAGATGAGTTGGCCATACGTTTGTGGGTCTAGTTCTGGGGTTTCTATTCTATTCCATTGGTCTATGTGTCTGTCTTTGTGCCAATACCATGCTGTCTTGATGATGACAGCTTTGTAGTAGAGGCTAAAGTCTGGGATTGTGATGCCTCCTACTTTGGTCTTCTTCTTCAAAATTCCTTTGGCTATTCGGGGCCTTTTGTGGTTCCATATGAATTTGAGGATTGCTTGTTCTAGTTTCGAGAAGAATGCTGGTGCAATTTTGATTGGGATTGCATTGAATGTGTAGATAGCTTTGGGTAGTATTGACATTTTGACAATATTTATTCTTCCAATCCATGAGCAGGGAATGTCTTTCCATTTCTTTAAATCTTCTTCAATTTCCTTCATACGCTTTCTATAGTTTTCAGCATACAGATCTTTTACATCTTTGGTTAGATTTATTCCTAGGTATTTTATGCTTCTTGGTGCAATTGTGAATGGGATCAGTTTCTTTATTTGTCTTTCTGTTGCTTCATTGTTAGTGTATAAGAATGCAACTGATTTCTGTACATTGATTTTGTATCCTGCAACTTTGCTGAATTCCTGTATCAGTTCTAGCAGACTTTTGGTGGAGTCTATCGGATTTTCCATGTATAATATCATGTCATCTGCAAAAAGCGAAAGCTTGACTTCATCTTTGCCAATTTGGATGCCTTTGATTTCCTTTTGTTGTCTGATTGCTGATGCTAGAACTTCCAGCACTATGTTAAACAGCAGCGGTGAGAGTGGGCATCCCTGTCATGTTCCTGATCTCAGGGAAAAAGCTCTCAGTTTTTCCCCGTTGAGGATGATGTTAGCTGTGGGCTTTTCATAAATGCCTTTTATGATGTTTAAGTATGTTCCTTCTATCCCGACTTTCTCAAGGGTTTTTATTAAGAAAGGGTGCTGGATTTTGTCGAAAGCCTTTTCTGCATCGATTGACAGGATCATATGGTTCTTCTCTTTTGTTTTATTAATGTGATGTATCACGTTGATTGATTTGTGAATGTTGAACCAGCCCTGCATCCCAGGAATGAATCCCACTTGATCATGGTGAATAATTCTTTTTATATGCCGTTGAATTCGATTTGCTAGTATCTTATTGAGAATTTTTGCATCCATATTCATCAGGGATATTGGCCTGTAGTTCTCTTTTTTTACTGGGTCTCTGTCTGGTTTAGGAATCAAAGTAATACTGGCTTCATAGAATGAGTCTGGAAGTTTTCCTTTCCTTTCTATTTCTTGGAATAGCTTGAGAAGGATAGGTATTATCTCTGCTTTAAACGTCTGGCAGAACTCCCCTGGGAAGCCATCTGGTCCTGGACTCTTATTTGTTGGGAGATTTTTGATAACCGATTCAATTTCTTCACTGGTTATGGGTCTGTTCAAGCTTTCTATTTCCTCCTGATTGAGTTTTGGAAGAGTGTGGGTGTTCAGGAATTTGTCCATTTCTTCCAGGTTGTCCAATTTGTTGGCATATAATTTTTCATAGTATTCCCTGATAATTGTTTGTATCTCTGAGGGATTGGTTGTAATAATTCCATTTCCATTCATGATTTTATCTATTTGGGTCATCTCCCTTTTCTTTTTGAGAAGCCTGGCTAGAGGTTTGTCAATTTTGTTTATTTTTTCAAAAAAACAACTCTTGGTTTCGTTGATCTGCTCTACAGTTTTTTTAGATTCTATATTATTTATTTCTGGTCTGATCTTTATTATTTCTCTTCTTCTGCTGGGCTTAGGCTGCCTTTGCTGTTCTGCTTCTAGTTCCTTTAGGTGTGCTGTTAGATTTTGTATTTGGGATTTTTCTTGTTTCTTGAGATAGGCCTGGATTGCAATGTATTTTCCTCTCAGGACTGCCTTTGCTGCGTCCCAAAGCGTTTGGATTGTTGTATTTTCATTTTCGTTTGTTTCCATATATTTTTTAATTTCTTCTCTAATTGCCTGGTTGACCCACTCATTCGTTAGTAGGGTGTTCTTTAACCTCCATGCTTTTGGAGGTTTTCCAGACTTTTTTCTGTGGTTGATTTCAAACTTCATAGCATTGTGGTCTGAAAGTATGCATGGTATAATTTCAATTCTGGTAAACTTATGAAGGGCTGTTTGTGACCCAGTATATGATCTATCTTGGAGAATGTTCCATATGCACTCGAGAAGAAAGTATATTCTGTTGCTTTGGGATGCAGAGTTCTAAATATATCTGTCAGGTCCATCTGATCCAATGTCTCATTCAGGGCCCTTGTTTCTTTATTGACCATGTGTCTAGATGATCTATCCATTTCTGTAAGTGGGGTGTTAAAGTCCCCTGCAATTACCACATTCTTATCAATAAGGTTGCTTATGTTTATGAGTAATTGTTTTATATATTTGGGGGCTCCGGTATTCGACACATAGACATTTATAATTGTCAGCTCTTCCTGATGGATAGACCCTGTAACTATTATATAATGTCCTTCTTCATCTCTTGTTACAGCCTTTAAAGTCTAGTTTGTCTGATATAAGTATGGCTACTCCAGCTTTCTTTTGGCTTCCAGTCGCATGATAAATAGTTTTCCATCCCCTCACTCTCAATCTAAAGGTGTCCTCAGGTCTAAAATGAGTCTCTTGTAGACAGCAAATAGATGGGTCTTGTTTTTTTATCCATTCTGATACCCTATGTCTTTTGGTTGGCGCATTTAATCCATTTACATTCAGTGTAATTATAGAAAGATACGGGTTTAGAGTCATTGTGATGTCTGTATGTTTTATGCTTGTAGTGACGTCTCTGGGACTTTGTCTCACAGGGTCCCCCTTAGGATCTCTTGTAGGGCTGGTGTAGTGGTGACAAATTCCTTCAGTTTTTGTTTGTTTGGGAAGACCTTTATCTCTCCTTCTATTCTAAATGACAGACTTGCTGGATAAAGGATTCTTGGCTGCAAATTTTTTCTGTCTAGCACCCTGAAAATCTCGTGCCAATTCTTTCTGGCCTGCCAAGTTTCAAAAGAGAGATCAGTCACGAGTCTTATAGGTCTCCCTTTATATGTGAGGGCACGTTTACCCCTTGCTGCTTTCAGAATTTTCTCTTTATCCTTGTATTTTGCCAGTTTCACTATGATATGTCGTGCAGAAGATCGATTCAAGTTACGTCTGAAGGGAGTTCTCTGTGCCTCTTGGATTTCAATGCCTTTTTCCCTCCCCAGTTCAGGGAAGTTCTCAGCTATTATTTCTTCAAGTACCCCTTCAGCACCTTTCCCTCTCTCCTCCTCCTCTGGATACTAATTATGCGTATATTATTTCTTTTTAGTGTATCACTTAATTCTCTAATTTTCCCCTCATACTCCTGGATTTTTTTATCTCTCTTTTTCTCAGCTTCCTCTTTTTCCATAACTTTATCTTCTAGTTCACCTATTCTCTCCTCTGCCTCTTCAAGCCGAGCTGTGGTGGTTTCCATTTTGTTATGCATTTTGTTTAAAGCGTTTTTCAGCTCCTCGTGACTGTTCCTTAGTCCCTTGATCTCTGTAGCAAGAGATTCTCTGCTGTCCTGTATACTGTTTTCAAGCCCAGCGATTAATTTTATGACCATTATTCTAAATTCACTTTCTGTTATATTATTTAAGTCCTTTTTGATCAGCTCATTAGCTGTTGTTATTTCCTGGAGATTCTTCTGAGGGGAATTCTTCCGCTTGGTCATTTTTGATAGTCCCTGGCGTGGTGAGGACCTGCAGGGCACTTCCCCTGTGCTGTGGTGTATAACTGGAGTTGGTGGGCAGGGCCGCAGTCAGGCCTGATGTCTTCCCCCAGCCCACCGCTGGGGCCACAGTCAGACTGGTGTGTGCCTTCTGTTCCCCTCTCCTAGGGGCGGGATTCACTGTGGGGTGGTGTGGCTCGTCTGGGCTACTTGCACCCTGCCAGGCTTGTGATGCTGGGGATCTGGGGTATTAGCTGGGGTGGGTAGGCAAGGTGCATGGGGGCAGGAGGGGCAGGCTTAGATCGCTTCTCCTTAGGTGATCCACTTCAGGAGGGGCCCTGTGGCAGCGGGAGGGAGTCAGATCCGCTGCCGGAGGTTTGGCTCCGCAGAAGCGCAGAGTTGGGTGTTTGCGCGGAGTGGAGCGAGCAAGTTCCCTGGCAGGAACTGGTTCTCTTTGGGATTTCGGCTGGGGGATGGGCGGGGGAGATGGCGCTGGCGAGCACCTTTGTTCCCCACCAAACTGAGCTCTGTTGTCAGCGGGCCTAGCAGCTCTCCCTCCCTTTGTCCTCCAGCCTTCCCGCTTTCCGAGCAGAGCTGTTAACTTATGACCTCCCAGATGCTAAGTGGTGCTTGTTGTGGGAACACAGTCCGTCAGGCCCCTCCGCTTTTTCCAGCCAGACTCGGGAGCTCTGCTTGGCCGGTGAGCCGCCCCTCCGCCCCAGCTCCCTCCTGCCAGTCCGTGGAGCGCGCACCGCCTCGCCACCCTTCCTACCCTCTTCCGTGGGCCTCTCATCTGCGTTTGGCTCCGGCGACTCCGTTCTGCTAATCCTCTGGCGGTTTTCTGGTTATTTAGGCAGGTGTAGATGGAATCTAAGTGATCAGCAGGACGTGCGGTGAGCCCAGCGTCCTCCTAAGCCGCCATCTTGCAAAACCTCTCCAGGTGTGCTCTCCAGAAATGTTTTCTATCCATTAAGGTATTTAATCCTCACAATAAACCTATAAAACACTTGTCCTGATTTTTCATTTGAGGAAACTGAGGCTCAGGAAGGGTAGGTAATTTGGACAACATCACAAAGTTAATAAATTGTAAGGCTTCATTCAAACAAAGGTCTATTAGCCATAATTCTGTTAGCTATTGTTAAATAACAGTTGATGACAAAACATCTCAGCGATACACAATAGCAAGCATTTAATTCTTGATCCTGTGTCTGTGGATTGATTGGTAGCTGGCTGACCAGGCTTGGTTCAGCTGGTCTTGGTTCCAGCTGCAGTTTAGATTCAGGTTTGCTCCACAAGTCTTTCTTACATTGTAGGACCAGTGAACTCTACGTGACCATCATCGCAGGAGGCAGTAGCACAAGAAGTCAAGTCTAACCACACAAGCATATTTCAAAGGTCTATTCGCATCATATTTCCTAACATTCCATTGCCCAAAGCCCAGCCTCAGTGATGTGGGGAGGCATTCTCTTTTCATCGAGGTGAGGGATGGAGGCTGGGTGACTACCGAATAATCACTTGATCTACCTTAAAAGCCTATGTTTTCTTTGCCCTTATGAATTTATAAATATTGAAAGCACAGGTGGGATGACCCTCTCAGTTAAGAGTCAGCCATCTTGTGTATGCTTGTCATGGGGGTTACACACTGTCATTTCTACTTACTGACTGTAATTACCCCATTTCTCTGCTCTAGAGGTTGTGTGACTGTCTCTTCTGTGCCATCATCTATCCTTACTAGCACTGAAGGGGAAGATCATCAATAGTTGAATATAGGAGACTAAGGTTATGATCATTAGCCAAGAATGGAATCATTTTTTGTTTGTTTTTATGCAATTTCAATTAGCTGAGGGCTTTGATGGGGAAAATGTTTCCAGTACAAGGCCTAGTCCATTAGAAAGCAATCAAGTGTGTGCCCCAAATAGCAAGACATAAACTCTTCTAAAAGCAACAGATTGCAAGGAATATACTGGCTCAAGTAGTACAACCAAAGGAGCTTCTTACCTTCCTCTTTCTCATGCTCAATAGCTGGCTTGAAGTGAGGATGCTCCTTAGTGGCAATTTAGTGAGAAACTTAGATCTCAACAGATATCTCAGATAGCCTGGGTTATGAGGTAGAGATATTGCATACCCATCTCTCATGCTTGGTCCTTGGTAATTTGGATATTAAGCCAAATTACGAAAATATCATAGAATAGAGGCAGAATTCCTAGTTTTAGTCGAAACCATATCAAAAATTTAGTAGCTGGGAAAACACCATCTAAAGTTTCCATGACTAGATTTTCTTCTTCAACAAATTAACACCATATAACCTTTCCTTGCCTTTTGCTATTGAATCTTACCTGTGTCACAAGAAGTGACTGAAAATATTAATCTCCACAGGAATAAATTAAGTCAAGTGATTTACCCAGCAACTCTTGTCCTTTCATGTTTAGGTTTATAAGGGCTATGTGACCTTCAGGACTCAAGGCTCTAACTCTGCTTCTTGGCTTACAGTTGGCTTGAGGTCTTTGTTCTGTGTCTCCCATTTCTGCCTGATGCATGCTAGTGTCTCTGATGTGATTATCCTAGCATTTTTGTTTCCCATCTCAGCTTTTTTTTGAATGTCATTTCTTTACAGTTTTGAATTGGATTATCTGTAGAAGATTTTATGTGCTTTCCTTTCTCTACCAGTACACACAAGCATGTTCATGCAACAAATGGCAACTCTCTACACAGTCTTACCCAGTACCTTTCACATTGTGTTAAAATGACTTCACTGCTAGTTATCTGGCTTTCCTATAGGACTTCCTTGTGTGTCAACATAATTTTGCCACACATTATTCCATCAGAGCTTGAAAAACACTTTCAGGGAACTTGCAAAAACTGTGTTATAAATACCGGACCAAGATCATTTAGGTAGATCTGGCCTCAGTGGGGACAATGGTATCACATGCACGTAGAAAACATCTGGCATCTTCACCCTTCCATGGCACGAGAAGGTGTGCGGCCCCACAGCAGAATTCCATGCATGTCAGAGCTACCATTTGTCAGTTGGTAGTGTGAATGGGAAATGTGTAAAGTGTTTTAGGTTTTTGGAGGACAGGCAGCTTGTCTGTGCCAACTATTGTTGTTGTGAAGGAATACCAATCTAAATCTGCCTATATGTTTGGATCGCTGTACTTGTTTTTTTCTTTTAAACATGGCACTTGGAGAGAGGTAAAATACCAGCACACTGTATCTTTGCCTTTTTCCCCCCCGCCAAAGCAAATTTGTTGGGTGTATTTGCTGTAGCAGTGCAGTAAAGAGGCGTGTGCCTATTGTGATAGGCTTTCTTTGTCGTGTTAATTTTAATAGCAATAATCATCTACATTGATTTATAAGGAGGGAATGGAGTGGGGACATTGATTCAAAAGAAGAGAATAGCTATGAACAGTGTGATTTGTAGTGGTATTAAAGCAAATGATTCAGATTTAGTTTGTACATTCTAAGGTTGCTTGTCTAGTGGTTAGTTGTCGAAATGTATTCAGCAAAGAGCAGTCAATTTCTCACTGAGAAACACACCCCTGATAGAATGTATAATTTATTCTGTTGAGGCCAGGGCCATATTTTGTGCTTGATATGTGGGAGAATGCTACCCGCCCATCAATGGTTCTTAGGTAGGAGAGGATTGCTTTAGAATGAAATAAATAACCTTATCAGACACTAATTTTATGGGACAAGAATGTAAATGCAGTGAGTAATCAGAGAGTATGTATATAGCAGCAAGCTAATTTTCAAAACCGTTATCACTCAGTTTGCAAAATATCTTTCCTACTTAAGAGGATGAAACTCAGCTGCCACAGGGAGTATAATATCCTCAGTGGCCAGTTATGATGTGAAGAAAACAAAGTAGCTATTTGTTATGAAATAGATCCCTCATCTGGTGATCATGGTAGATTTACTGTGCTTCCTGAAAATCTTTGTTGGTTTCCCAGCCCCAGTTTGGTGTCTTTTCTCAGTTTTTCCATAGCCCTCTGCATTCCTGGGTCACGCTGAGATATAAGTGTTGCCTACCTTGGCTCTCTCTACCTTGAAACCGTAAACTACTTGGAGTCAAGGTCCAATTCTTTCCCAGCACATAGCAGATCGATACATGTACTAAATATTGAGTGAGTGAAATATTTCCGTGTTAGTTGAATCCCAGAAGTTTGTCTAATGTACACAGGTGTCATCAGGAGCTCTCAGGTTTTAATCTGATTCCAACACCACCGCCTCACATAGTTCTGCTTTCCCCATCTTTAATTTGACAGGTTTTAATGAGACATATAACCTCCAAGTATGTTCTGAGTTTTGGTGATTTATTTATCTTGAACCCCCAAGGTAACAGATTATTTCAGTAATCATTATTTCTTACCAGTAATGTGTGTTTCTATAGGGAGCATGACTTCGGCAACTTCACCGATCATTTTAAAATGGGACCCCAAAAGTTTGGAAATCCGGACACTAACAGTGGAGAGGCTTTTGGAGCCACTTGTTACACAGGTAAGGCATGGTTTGAAACACTTTTGTTACATGTGTATGTTTCTATTGTGATTATATGGTAACATTTCAAAAACCTTAGAAATCTCTAAGCAAATAAATCATGCCATAATGCTGATTACTGAATGTACGTTACTGCCAGAACTATGGACAGTTTTATGGCCCAATAACATTCTGAAGTGCCTTTTAACAAACTCATCGTATGATGTTTGAAATTAGGTTGATGAGATAATTAAAGAGGGGGCCTTGGTGAAGGGGGCTCTCATTTGCAGTAATGAGTTCAAAGTCTAAATAAACTATCCCTAGTTCACTTTCAGATGCTAGTGCACAGTTGGGAAGAACTGTTAATATTTAAGAGCAAAGTGTATTACTTTTTCTTTAGTTTATGTTGGAGAATTTATCATGTTGGAAAGTTGAAATGTTCCATTTTTTCTGTTGTCACATTCACCACATTTCCACAAGATGACTGTCAACAGAAAAAAAAATATCCTCAGGATTTAAGTTTTAAAAGTTAGCTTTTAGTACCTTAGGAAGCATAGTATCTGCTATGTTAAACTCAGAAATTCATGGAATGTGAAAATTCAAGGTTTTTATGGTATATTTTTAGGGAGGTATACCAAGTTAAGTGGAGGCCCTTCATACTGGTTTCCTTTAACTGCTATAACACAGTACCACAAGCTTGGAGTCTTAAAGCATCACAGATTTATTACCTAGGTTCTGGAGGTCAGAAATCCTGAAGTCAAGGTGTTGGTGGAACTGCATTCCCTCTGGAGGTTCTGGCAGAAAGTCCGTGTTTTTGTCTCTTCCGTCTTCTGAAGTTCACTTGCCTTCTTTGATGCCTTCTTCGTATTCAAAGCCAGCAATGTAGCATCTTTAAATCTCTCTCTGACTCTGAACTCTGCTCCCTGTCTTCACATCTCCTCATATTTCCCTCTTATAAGGACCCTTGTGATTATACTGGGCCCACTCAAACAGTCCAGAACAATCTCATCTCAAGATTCTTAACCACATCACAGCCATTTAAGATAACATATTCACAGTTTCCAGGAAGTAGGACACGGACATCTTTGGGAATCATTATTCAGCTCAGCATATTCTGCCCTGTGCCCACCCCCCTACCAAAAATTCACATCCTTCCCACATGGAAAACACCATATCCCCAGATTCCCCAAACATCTCAACCTATTATAGAATCTTCTCAAGTTCAAAATCTCATCAAAATTTCATCAGTTTAAAAATTACAAATCTCGTCATCTCAATCATCTAAAGTAGGTTTCGGTGAGGTTCTGGTTAAAATCCGTTCCTGAACAAAATTCCTCTCCATCTGTTACCTGTAAAACTAGAAAACAAAATATATGCTCCCGAAATGCATTGGTGGCACAGACATAAGAAAATAGTCACAGATGTTCCCATTTGAAAAGGGAGAAAGTGGAAGGGGGAGAAAATGGTTATCAATCTCAAGCAATTTAGAGATCCAGCTGAGCAAATTCCCTCAGTTTTGAAAGCTTGGGAATAATCCTCTGTGGCCTGAGGCTTTGCCCTATGCGCCTGGCTCTACACCCTAAGAACTGCTATTCCTTTTTCATGAAGGGTAGCACATATTTTCAGCTGAATATTTTATCAGCACATTTCCTGTCTATAGCATTTGGGAGTCCAGCAGCCCTTTTGAATTGTATCCTTTTTGTCACTCTCAGTCCAAACTGGCAGTGTAGAAACACTGGATATAACATTCTTCAGAAACGTGTAGTTCTCCCCTGTATGTCTCTGGGGTTCACTCTGTTAGAAAACAGGCTACTTCACAGAAAATTCCCAGATAATCCCATCTCATTTTTGGCCTCTGCTGAAATGGCTGAAGATCCAGCAGTCACATGCCTAAACGCTTCAAAGAGCACTCTGTATGACTGAATACTCTGAGCTTTTAGTCCTTCCAAGGCACAAGCCAAAGGTTATCCAGACATACAACTGGCTTTCTCTCCTGAGAGTGAGTTTTCTAATTCCGGTGCCTTTTGCAATCTACATATGCTGAGAATTTTCCAAATCCTCAAGTTCTGGTTTCTTTTAGCCTAACTGTTATTTTCTCAATTTCTTTCTTTCTTCTCACATTTTACTATAAGCAGGGAGAAGAAACCAGGTCACTCCCTGGAAAGCTCCTCAGCTAAATATCCATCTTCATCATGTAAAATTTGGATTTCCGCATAAGTGTAGGACACAGTTCATCCAAGCTTTCTGTCACTCTTTCTTCCGATTCCTAGTACCATGTTCTTTATTTTTTTTGTGAGCCCTCACTAGCGTCTCCTTTAGCACCTGCCTTTCTACAGTCTTTTTATGATGATTTTGATATCCTCTCAGATAATAGAGGCCTTCTCCACTATGTACCTCAATTCCTTCTGAGTCCTTGTGAGCAAGGCCTTGGTAGCCCTGTTTTTACTGAGTCTGTTCAAGGAAAACTTAGATTTTTCTATTAAAATTCTTTAAATTTTTCTAGCCTCTGCCTATTATCCATTCGAAAGCCACTTCCACATTTCTTAGGTATTTGTTATAGCAGCACCCTACTCCCCAGACCAAAATCAGTATGTTTCCAATTGCCTTTCTAACAAATTACCACAACCTTAGGAGTTTAAAACAACACACATTTATTACTCTCTAGTTCTAGAGGCCAGAACTCCTAAAGCCAAGGTATTGTTAGGGCTGTGTTCCTTAAGGAGGACATTCCTTCCCTTTGTCAGCATCCTGTGTGCACCTGCATTCCCTGGTTGTGGTGCTTTTCTCCTTCCTTAAAGCCAGCAGCATAGTACTTTCTCCAAATCTCTCTCTCTCTCTGACTTCAGTGTTTACCATCTCCCCTCCTCCTCAGACTGTAACCCTCCTGTTTCTCCTTAATGAGGACCCTTGTGATGACATCAGGGCCACCGAGATATTCTAAGGTAGTCTCTCCATCTTGAGATCTTTAAGTTAATCACATCCGCAAAGTCCCTTTTGTTATTTAAGATAACACAGTCACAAGTTCTGTCGTTTAGGTAGAGGACATCTTTGTATGTAATTGTTGAAACATTTCGTTAGATTTATGCACACTTTTCACTTGGTCATGATTCTTGTTAGTTCTATCAAAATTTCTTCGAGAAACACTTAATGCTCATAGGATCTTAGATTTGGGAATATGTTGGCCACTCAGATTATGGCCTGTAGACGAAGGCCTATGCATGAGTTGTTATTGGTCTGCATTAAGTATAGAAATAGAAAGTGTTTTAGAGTTTTTATAACCATTTTACAGAATAATTTTATATGTGTTCTCTAATAATTCAATTTAGACTTGTATTTTTTATCCTTTTAAATTTTTGAATCATTCATTTTGTTGTATTTTACAACGCTTTGCTTTATGAGGTATTGGAATAACAAACATACAGCTTTTCATCATAGATAACCTGAGAAAGACTGGCTAAGGAGGTATTTTGGAGTCAGAACAATCTGCTTTTTAAGCCTACTCAAAAGCAGACTGCCTTACGGCACCTGGGTGGCTCAGTCAGTTAGGTTAAGTGTCTGAGTCTTGGTTTTGGCTTAGGTCATGATCTCACAGTTCCTGAGTTCAAGCTTTGCATCAGCTCTGTGCTGTCAGCTTGGGATTCTCTCTCTCCCCTTCTCTGCTCCCCTCCCGCACTAGCTCTCTCTGTCTCTCTCTCAAAATAAATAAATAAACGTACAAAAAAAAAAAAGCAGATTGCCTTTTCCTAGCCTCAGAATTTTACCTTCAGATTATATATCAGTATATTTAATCCTTATCATACAGATTAAATGAAACACAATAATTAAAACATAATGAATGTTATAAAGTAAATGTTGATTCAATGTAGTTTCCATTTGTCTCGTTTTTTTTTTTTTTGATGACTATATATTCAGGCTTCTATTAGCTATAAACCAATTCTGTATAAGTCAAGGAAAAACATAGGAATGAAGCTCGCATGAGGAAACAAAATATTACACGTAAACTGTCTTTTACGTCTTACAATGTTCTGGTATTTATATTTTGCTGTTGTACTTGTCTTATCTAAAGAATAGTATATCTAAGATTACAATTAAACATTATTCTTTTCCTTATCTTTCAGTCCAGTTACCTAAATCCTTTCAGATAAAGGCAATGCATTAAAAATATTTATTATTACATTATATATTATGTTAATGTATATTGTTATATTATTTATGAATATGATGGTTATTAATATTTATACTTATTAAATTTTAATTCATATGTGTTAATTTAATACAGGAGGATGCTTAAAACTCTGTTGAAATTCACATAGTGATTTAACACTGTAACAAGTCTTACCATCCCTTTAATGTCTTCTGATATCTAAATGGATTATCTTTCTTTTCAGTGTTCCTACTCTGATTTAAAAGAGAGAGAGATTCTTTTCAAAATGTGACTTTTCAGACAAACTTCTCTATATAACATTATGGCTTTGCTATCGGGACTAAGCATTCCCTCCCCTAGAATAAAGCCTTTAATGATAGGACTGACATGATTGTTGACCTTTGAAGGAAATATGAATAAGAAAGAGAGATAAGAAAATACTAGGAATAAACTTCTTGCTTAACATATATTTATTTTTAAAGATGGAGCTGAGAAAGAAAATCAAAGCCCTATTTGTCTCTCTCTCTCTCTCTCTCTCTCTCTCTCTCTCTCTCACACACACACACACACACACACACACACAACTTTATGGACTGAATAAAGTTCATAGTGGTATTCAATAACAGTATGACCATAACTATCCTACAGTTTTTCTGTGAGGGATAGGTAAGTAATGAAATAAATATCAGAGATTAAATGGTTCTCAGTAAAATTCATTCACTGTCATAAAAGAAAAATGACATTAGGAATTTACTATTTATTATTTAAAATAGCCAACAAAACTATCTCATTCCAACCATAATATAAATGAGGCTGAAGCATAAGAGACTCTTAAAAACTGAGAACAAACTGAGGGTTGATGGGGGGTGGGAGGGAGGGGAGGGTGGGTGATGGGTATTGAGGAGGGCACCTTTTGGGATTACCACTGGGTGTTGTATGGAAACCAATTTAACAATAAACTTCATATATTGAAAAAATAAATCAAAAAAAGTAAAAATAAATAAATAAAAATAAATGCATTTTTTCTTAATGTTGAAATGGCAAGTTTCCTTTTGGAGAAGTTTTACATTATGGAAATCATGAAATTTCAAATAAAGAAGGATTCACCTTAGAAAGTTTAGTACTTGAACAAGATGCCCAAACTTTATAAATTCAGAAAAAGGAAATATTTTTAATAGGCCACATTCTGTGATACTAAGTTTTATTAGGAAACTTAAGCACTTTATTAGGCAATTTTATTAGAAAACTAAAAAATATATTAGAAATTAAGAAGCACTCTTAGATAACTCTTAGAACCAAAGGGAAATGCAAACTGTATAAGAGTTAATGAAAAAGGTGATGTCTTCCTAACAAAATATACACACCCAATAAAAGCTGTGCTTACTACAAAATTTTAGCTTTCAATGCCTTTTTTATTAAAGAAAAAAATAAAAATAATCTAATTGTTCATCTTAAGAAATTAGAAAAAGAACATCAAAAGAAACTAGGAGAACAGAATAACAAAGAAAACCGGAATCACTAAAATAGAATACAAACATTAATGGGGTTAAATAAATTCAAAATTTGATCCTTCTTTGAAATGGACAATAAAAATTCTTCAAGGCACAAATTATGGAAAATATATAAAGAAAGAACATATAGGATTATGAATGAGAAAGCATAAATAATTCCAAGAACAAGAGATTTTAAAAGTATAGTAGACTATTATATGCAACTCTACTCTGATGAAACATGCAAACATAGAGGATGGGAATAAATTCCTAGAAAAACTTAAATTACCAAAATACATCCAAAAGAAGGTGAAACTAGAATAAGCCATATACATATTGGAAAGCTATTTAAAGATCTGTTATCAAAAAGCACCAGAACTGGGTTACATGGGTGGCTCATTCAATTAAGCGTCCAACTCTTGATTTTTTGCTCAGGTCATGATCTCATGGTTGTGAAAGATATCCCCATGTTGGGTTCTGCACCGAGTGCAGTGCTTAAGATTTCCTCTCTCCCTCTCCCTCTTCCCCTCCTTTCTCTCATGAGTGTGCACATGCTCACTCTTTCCCCTCCACCAAAAAAGGCACCAGAACAGAGGGATGCAAAGGTAAATATTATTAGACATTTAGAAAACTGATAGTCATAATGTTATTTAAACTAATATTTCAGCCATAGAAAAAGATAACTCCTTAATCACTTTTTGAAGAATCAATTTTATTTTAAATAATTCAAAATACTTTAAAATAACTCTTTAACAACAGGACAATGAGGGGCGCCTGGGTGGCTCAGTCGGTTAAGCGGCCGACTTCGGCTCAGGTCATGATCTCGCTGTCCCCGAGTTCGAGCCCCGCGTCGGGCTCTGTGCTGATAGCTCAGAGCCTGGAGCCTGTTTCAGATTCTGTGTCTCCCTCTCTCTCTCTGACCCTCCCCCGTTCATGCTCTGTCTCTCTGTGTCTCAAAAATAAATAAACGTTAAAAAAAATTTAAAAAAAACCAAAAGGACAATGATGGTTCTGTATCATTTCTGAGGTTAAATGCAAAAAAAAAAACCCACACAAAACAAAAACAAAAAAACACAACAACCCCCCCAACAACAACCAAAAAAAAAAAAAAACAACAACAACCAAAAAAGTACATACCATCCAGTAGTATATTCAAATGTCAGCATGTATATAACAAAATATGAAATTAAAAAGAAATAATGATAGCCTAATATGAGGAACTAAATAAATATATTTTATTAGCTCAATAAATTATACCATTAGATGCTAAAAAGACATTTGATAGAATTTTGCACACTTTTCCAATAAAAATTCTAAATAGGAATAGGACCAAACTTTCAAAATAAAGGAATGTACCATGTAAACATAGGGATAGGACAGATAACACCCTCTCTTTATGATATCATTATATTTAAAATTAATATGAGAATGGGGTTAGGCGGCTAGGTAGAAGATAAATATAAAAAAATAGAGTTTCCATCAGTTCAAAACAACCACAAATCAAAACAGGAAAATATTCTCTTTTTACTTGAAAAACTTAAAAAGATGATTATTTTTCCTGTATCAAATGCATTTTAATTTTATAGTTATTTAATGTAAAAATTTGTTATTATTTTTATGCCATTGAAGTAGAGGTTTGGAGTCAAGGGGGCCTGATTATAAGTACAGTGTTCCCAATGATAACTTGAATAAGTTACTTAATGTGTTATCAAGTGTAGATTATAGATAATAATAATTTGTGTCTCATAGAATTATTGAAAGGATACATGAGATGGTGTATTAAAGTGATTCATGAAGTGTCTTATATTATTCTGATACAGGTTTGCTCTTAATGCTGCATTCTTCATTACCTGCTAATAATGGCTTTCCACTTATTAGAAAATGGGTACTATGTATAAAATAAGGAGTCATTAGATATTTCCTTTTTCTTTTTTTTAACATGAAATTTATTGTCAAATTGGTTTCCATACAACACCCAGTGCTCATCCCAACAGGTGCATCCCAACAGGTGCAATGCCCATCACCCACTTTCCTCTCCCTCCCACCCCCGATCAAGCCTCAGTTTCTTCTCAGTTTTTAAGAGTCTCTTATGGTTTGGCTCCCTCCCTCTCTAACTTTTAGATATTTTCTTTAGAAAAATATTTTAATGCAGATTTAGAGAAGAATGGTGTGTTACATTTAATCAAAGATTACTAAAACAGGAACATCTGAACTTAATGGGAATTCAACTTCAGTAAACTAATGCAACTCAATCCATCGCAATAGAATAGAATGGAATTTTCTGGAATTTAGTTCCTTATTTCCTTATAGAAAGATGAATCTGCAACTTAAATAACAATGAGCATCTGAAAAAATACCATTGCTGTTTAATGAGCTGTTCCAAATTGGCATACTGGGAAAGGAACCTCCTAAGAAGAGGAACTTTCTTTAATCATTGGCCTCTATTAGGCCAATAGATTAGTAGCTTCTATAGTTACATCTTTTAAAATTGTACTCAAAAATTAATTGTTTCAAAAGCGAAATAATTAGAACTTAACATACTTAAAATATTTTTAAATTTTTTTTTAAATTTAATTTTATATTTAAAAAAATATTTGGTTTTCTGCTTTTTTTGATATTAAGTCCTCATAAAAAGAATCATCTTTGTGTGACTCACAACTATAGTTAATTACCTTAGTGCATTTAAAAGTAGGAAATCATGAGATTTAAATGTAAAATCAGGGGGTTTAAAACTGAAAATTTTCCAGAAATAAACTGACACTCCGAAATGAAGTAACTTCTGAGACTTAAGCTTTTATTGAGAACTACCTTAATTCATGGTTTATTCATGAGATTCAAAGATTAACATGGTTGAGTGGTTTTCAATGTGACACCACAATGTTACAAGACATAGTTTATGTCATATTTGTCAAAGGGTTCAAATTGTATACAGAGTAAACGATATGTTAAAATTAATTAAATTAAATGTGTTTAACTTTCATACCCTTTAAAAAATATATTTATTTTTAAATTCTCATATCCCTTTTTTAAAAAAAAATTATTTTGAGAGAGAGAGAGCAAGTGGTGGTGGGGGTGGTATCAGAGAGAGAGAGAGAGAGAGAGAGAGAGAGAGAGAATCTCAAGCAGACTCTGCACTGCCAGCCCAGCATGGAGCCTGCTGCAGGGCTTGAACTCATGAACCATGGAATATGACCTGAGCTGAAACAAAGGATCAGATGTTTAACCAACTGAGCCACCCAGGTTCCCTATGCCAATCCCTTTTTAAGTTTTGGATGCTAATTTTCTGGTGTGAAAAAATGTTTTAGTTTGTCTATCTTTAATAAAAGTTTCTGTGGGTGAATGAACTAACTAAAATACAATAACTTTTTATTTAAAAATCTCGTTATTTTATATTAAAAATAGTATTTGAAAAGATATAATGAGGTTTTAATTTAGGAATTTACTTATCACACATATTAATATTTAATTGGAATGAAGTATTTTTATTGTTTCACCCGCTAATAGTAAAATTTTTAAATTGCTGCATTTTTTTTACAGTAGATGCATATACCTAAAGTAGTTATTATATTGGAAATAATTCTTTGTATTGAACTGATATGGGGGATTTCTTGGTAGTACTGTGTTTGCCACTTGTGAAATAGGAGTTTAATTGACTAGTATATTGTCTGGAATTAGATTAATTTCTGTTTTGGGATTATGTTCAAAATTTTGATGTCTGCCACCAGATGGGAATGATGCTCTTTTTGTTTTATGGCCAGCTGTGTTGACCATGTTTTAGAAATTGAGTAATGTATGGAGCCCTTTTAAACAAAAAAATGAAAACAAAATTTTCCCAACTCTAGAATGGACTTAAAGTAGCATAAATGTGGAATATGTATGCACATATGTTTCTTTATAAAGAAAATTACAAAATAAGTACTAAAAGCACAAAACCAAAAATTGAAATTAACATTGATTTGATGGATGATGTTACGTCATCGCATATGATGTAAACGATTATGTGACTGCACTAGCTCTGGGTCTTTTGTGTTTAGCAAACACTCACTACTATGTACCATGTGATGTGTTGATTTCCTCTCCCTTTGTTTTCTTTTCCAATATATGAAATTTATTGTCAAATTTGTTTCCATACAACACCCAGTGCTCATCCCAAAAGGTGCCCTCCTCAATACCCATCACCCACCCTCCCCTCCCTCCCACCCCCATCAACCCTCAGTTTGTTCTCAGTTTTTAAGAGTCTCTTATGCTTTGGTTCTCTCCCACTCTAACCTCTTTTTTTTTTTCCTTCCCCTCCCCCATGGGTTTCTGTTAAGTTTCTTAGGATCCACATAAGAGTGAAGCCATATGGTATCTGTCTTTCTCTGTATGGCTTATTTCACTTAGCATCACACTCTCCAGTTCCATCCATGTTGCTACAAAGGGCCATATTTCGTTCTTTCTCATTGCCCTGTAGTACTCCATTGTGTATATAAACCACAATTTCTTTATCCATTCATCAGTTGATGGACATTTAGGCTCTTTCCATAATTTGGCTATTGTTGAGAGTGCTGCTATAAACATTGGGGTACAAGTGCCCCTGTGCATCAGTACTCCTGTATCCCTTGGGTAAATTCCTAGCAGTGCTACTGCCGGGTCATAGGGTAGGTCTATTTTAATTTTCTGAGGAACCTCCACACTGCTTTCCAGAGCGGCTGCACCAATTTGCATTCCCACCAACAGTGCAAGAGGGTTCTTGTTTCCCCACATCCTCTCCAGCGTCTATAGTCTCCTGATTTGTTCATTTTGGCCACTCTGACTGGCGTGAGGTGATATCTGAATGTGGTTTTGATTTGTATTTCCCTGATAAGGAGCGACATTGAGCATCTTTTTATGTGCCTGTTGGCCATCCGGATGTCTTCTTTAGAGAAGTGTCTATTCATGTTTTCTGCCCATTTCTTCACTGGATTATTTGTTTTTCGGGTTTGGAGTTTGGTGAGCTCTTTAGATTTTGGATAATAGCCCTTTGTCCGATATGTCATTTGCAAATATCTTTTCCCATTCCATTGGTTGCCTTTTAGTTTTGTTGGTTGTTTCCTTTGCTGTGCAGAAGCTTTTAGTCTTCATAAGGTCCCAGTAATTCACTTTTGCTTTTAATTCCCTTGCCTTTGGGGATGTGTCGAGTAAGAGATTGCTACGGCTGAGGTCAGAAAGGTCTTTTCCTGCTTTTTTCTGTAGGGTTTTGATGGTTTCCTGTCTCACATTCACGTCCTTTATCCATTTTGAGTTTATTTTTGTGAATGGTGTGAGAAAGTGGTCTAGTTTCAACCTTCTGCATGTTGCTGTCCAGTTCTCCCAGCACCATTTGTTAAAGAGACTGTCTTTTTTCCATTGGATGTTCTTTCCTGCTTTGTCAAAGATGAGTTGGCCATACGTTTGTGGGTCTAGTTCTGGGGTTTCTATTCTATTCCATTGGTCTATGTGTCTGTCTTTGTGCCAATACCATGCTGTCTTGATGATGACAGCTTTGTAGTAGAGGCTAAAGTCTGGGATTGTGATACCTCCTGCTTTGGTCTTCTTCAAAATTCCTTTGGCTATTCGGGGCCTTTTGTGGTTCCATATGAATTTTAGGATTGCTTGTTCTAGTTTCGAGAAGAATGCTGGTGCAATTTTGATTGGGATTGCATTGAATGTGTAGATAGCTTTGGGTAGTATTGACATTTTGACAATATTTATTTTTCCAATCCATGAGCAGGGAATGTCTTTCCATTTCTTTATATCTTCTTCAATTACCTTCATAAGCTTTCTATAGTTTTCAGCATACAGATCTTTTACATCTTTGGTTAGATTTATTCTTAGGTATTTTATGCTTCTTGGTGCAATTGTGAATGGGATCAGTTTCTTTATTTGTCTTTCTGTTGCTTCATTGTTAGTGTATAAGAATGCAACTGATTTCTGTACATTGATTTTATATCCTGCAACTTTGCTGAATTCCTGTATCAGTTCTAGCAGACTTTTGGTGGAGTCTATCGGATTTTCCATGTATAATATCATGTCATCTGCAAAAAGCGAAAGCTTGACTTCATCTTTGCCAATTTGGATGCCTTTGATTTCCTTTTGTTGTCTGATTGCTGATGCTAGAACTTCCAACACTATGTTAAACAGCAGCGGTGAGAGTGGGCATCCCTGTCATGTTCCTGATCTCAGGGAAAAAGCTCTCAGTTTTTCCCCGTTGAGGATGATGTTAGCATGGGCTTTTCATAAATGGCTTTTATGATGTTTAAGTATGTTCCTTCTATCCCGACTTTCTCAAGGGTTTTTATTAAGAAAGGGTGCTGGATTTTGTCAAAGGCCTTTTCTGCATCGATTGACAGGGTCATGTGGTTCTTCTCTTTTTTTTGTTAATATGATGTATCACGTTGATTGATTTGCGAATGTTGAACCAGCCCTGCATCCCAGGAATGAATCCCACTTGATTTTGGTGAATAATTCTTTTTATATGCTGTTGAATTCGATTTGCTAGTATGTTATTGAGAATTTTTGCATCCATATTCATCAGGGATATTGGCCTGTAGTTCTCTTTTTTTACTGGGTCTCTGTCTGGTTTAGGAATCAAAGTAATACTGGCTTCATAGAATGAGTCTGGAAGTTTTCCTTCCCTTTCTGTTTTTTGGAATAGCTTGAGAAGGATAGGTATTATCTCTGCTTTAAACGTCTGGCAGAACTCCCCTGGGAAGCCATCTGGTCCTGGACTCTTATTTGTTGGGAGATTTTTGATAACCGATTCAATTTCTTCACTGGTTATGGGTCTGTTCAAGCTTTCTATTTCCTCCTGATTGAGTTTTGGAAGTGTGTGGGTGTTCAGGAATTTGTCCATTTCTTCCAGGTTGTCCAATTTGTTGGCATATAATTTTTCATAGTATTCCCTGATAATTGTTTGTATCTCATTCATGATTTTATCTATTTGGGTCATCCCCCTTTTCTTTTTGAGAAGCCTGGCTAGAGGTTTGTCAATTTTGTTTATTTTTTCAAAAAACCAACTCTTGGTTTTGTTGATCTGCTCTACAGTCTTTTTAGATTCTATATTGTTTATTTCTGCTCTGATCTTTATTATTTCTCTTCTTCTGCTGGGTTTAGGCTGCCTTTGCTGTTCTGCTTCTATTTCCTTTAGGTGTGCTGTTAGATTTTGTATTTGGGATTTTTCTTGTTTCTTGAGATAGGCCTGGATTGCAATGTATTTTCCTCTCAGGACTGCCTTCGCTGCATCCCAAAGCGTTTGGATTGTTGTATTTTCATTTTTGTTTGTTTCCATATATTTTTTAATTTCTATTTCCTCTACCTTTAGAACCAACTACTGCAAATCACAACAACTGAGTGCATTGTGGCATCATTTCACTTTTTTTTAGCATAAATATACTCACAGTTAATACACAACCTCTGCCTCTATTTCCTCCTCATTAGCCTAGGACAACAAAAGTTTAGCATGCTATATATGGTTTTAGAATACAAGCTAACTATATTAACAATGACATAACTTCTCTTCTATCAAAATATTTACTTTCAATAATTTCTGACATTAACACAGTGATTATTTTATGAATCCTAATAAGAGACATTTTATCTAGTAGAGGATAAAAGAGAAGTCTTAACGTCTTATAAGTGCTGTACATGCTGCCTCAGTTTATTAATTTCTGGGGTTTTTTTTCATGAAAAAGGGGGTTTGGGTGGTTTTCCCTCACAATTTATTAAGCTCAACCAATCTTAGTTTCTTTTTTACATGTAACATTTTGAGGCCTGCTCATAGGAGTGGTCCAAGCTGTTGAACTAAATTTTCTAAATTACTTTAATTAGAGTTTGGGTTTTGCTTTGGACAGTTTTTACTGTCCTGGTTTTAGTTGGAGTTCTTCTCCATTAGTACAGAACTAACCACAGATAATCTAGAACCTCTTAGGAGAAAAGGAGGGAAAGTCCTAATGTTTGTTTATTATTACTGTGATATTACCTTAGATATTTCTAGGAGTTTTCATTACTTTGTGGATCAACTTGGTAAAGTCAGTATTATTTTATCCATTAAGAAAAAGTAATGTTTATTTATTTGTGATAGAGAGAGAGAGAGAGAGGGAGGGAGGGAGAGAGAGAGAGAGAGAGAGAGAGAGAGAGAGAGAGAGAGAGACTGAGCACAAATGGGGGAAGGGCCGAGAAAGAGAGGAGGACATAGAATCTGAAGCAGGCTCCAGGCTCTGAGCTGTCAGCACAGAGTCCGGCATAGGACTTGAACTCACGAACTGTGAGATCCTGACCTGAGCTGTAGTTGGATGCTCAATCAACTGAGCCACCCAGGCACCCCTATTTTCTCCATTTTATAGATGAAAAAAGAGAGACTTAAAACACATAATAAAAGTCCTAAGGTGAATTGGACTAAGTCTGTTGCTCCTCAGGAAAACAAGGACTGAAAATACTGAAATGGCAGGTTGCTAGTACATCAACCACAGAGAATTGGTAGAGTAAAATGGGAAGAGAGTAAAGGAATAAATTGAAGGTAGGGAATGGGTACAGTCCCAACATTAAAACAAACAGAAGATGGAAAAAGAGAGAGAGAGAAAGAGGCAAACCATAAAGTAGACTCTCAACTCTAGAGAACAAACTGAGGGTTGCTGGAGGGGAGGTGAAGGGGGATGGGCTAAATGTGCATTGGGTATTAAGGGGGCACTTGTGATGAGCACTGGATGTTATATGTAAGTGATGAGTCACTAAATTCTACTCCTGAAACCAATGTTACACTATATTTTAACTAACTAGAATTTAAATAAAAACTTGAAACAAACAAGCAAACAAAAAAGAGGAAAAAAGAAAGCCAAAGAGAACTGAATATATTCTTACTGTCAGGACTTAGTTCCTTTTCTTATTTGTATCACCTATGTCTTGCCCAAACCAGAAATTTGCTGAAATGCAAACATGATGTAGACAAATTCCTTAACATTCAAATGAATAAGTTAAAGTAAATACATGTTTTCCCTATTAAGTTCTAAATGCATGTGAATTCTCCAATTTAGCAATATCTGTTTCTTCTATTATGCTTGGCAATAAACTCAAGCCCTAAAATATTTTTTCTCTTGCATTTTCCATTTCAGTGAATAACTACTATTTTAAATGGGAAAAATTGTATTTAAAACTACATTTAAAAATTAATATCACAAAAGAATAATGATTTTTATATACTTGAAACAGGACAATTAAAATCTTATGCATACTAATTCAAAAATTTCAAGCAAGAAATTCTGGGAGGTTAGTTCATAACTACTTTGGACAATATAGAAACCTTATCTGAACTGGCTAGTAAAAAATCCACTCCACCAAGCATAAGAAGGCCTACAAAGTGACAGAATTGCATTTACTCAGGAAGCCCTCAACTGTCAAAGTAACTAAAGCCTCTCAGAGATCTGAGATTAAGGATTGGGGCATGGCAACATACCTGTTTTCTGTTTCTTGTCTTCCTGTTGAAAGTACAAAAGATATGCTTAGTTTTCACATAATCAAGAAGGAAGAAAGGCCAGGAAAAGTCATAAGAAATCTAAGCAGTGGTTTTTCTTTCATTCTGACATAACTCTGATTCCTTCTGTAGTTAGGATATATTGACTTCATGGCTGTGCCTTCTCAGTCTTTGCTTTATCTTATTTCTCTTACTTCTACCTTCTCTATTGTTTGTGGGTTTTAGGGCTTAGAATTAGGAGTCCTCTTTCCTTTTTACTGCGTATTTCTCCAGGTGATTCTATCCATCCCTATGGCTTTAAGAATTACCAATATGCTGGCAACACTCAAATTTGTACCTTCAGCCTACATCTTTTCACTCAGCCCTCTTCTCAAACCTAAGAATTCTCCTTGGACTCTCTTTTCTCCAATCTGCCCACCTCTCTCCATCTCTGCTGCTGAAGTTCTGGTTCTAAACCCAAGTACTTTCACACCATGCCAACAGGGTCACTTCCTAAATAATCCACCAATCCCACTTTTGCTCACTTCCTATACATTCTCTAAATAGCAATCAGAATCACATTGTAAACAGTGTGTAATTTGATCGTATCATTTCCCTGTTTAAGATGGTGCAATTAGGAAGGTTGCTATGGCCAAGCAGAAGAAATCTTCTTTTTACTGGACTATGCAAGCTATGGTGAGTGGTAGAGGACTTTTGTGGAAGATGGAAGGATCCCAAACTCATCTTATTCCATGGATACACATAGGTAACACCCACATTAGTGTAAATAACCCAGAAAATGTCCCAAAGACTGGCAGAACAGACTTTCCACAGCTAAATGTAGAGAGGAGGGCACTTCAAAAACAGTAGGAGGGGCAGAGACCATTGGGAATGAATTGACCCATGAGACTGTCCATAGGAGGGACTGCACTCTCTGCACTGGAGGCACAGAGAAGGGAGAGGAGCAGACACCACACTGAGCACCCCAGGCATGGGGTACCCACACTGAGAGAGCAAATCCCCATAACATTTGGCTTTGAAAATCAGAAGGGCTTATCATCACGAGATTTTATTTTCAATGGACCTTAATATCTGGAACTTGAAAACTTAGGGGCTTGGGGTCATGAGATCATGACCTGAACCAAAGTTGGATGCTTAACCAGCTGAGCCACCTAGGCACCCCTGTTGCAGTAGTTTTTTAAGGAAGATGTTGACAAAAACAATTATTGTTATGGGATTTTAAGGATGAATATACACATTAGTTTGTCAAGAGTATGTATCATTTTAAAAATTTTTTAATGCTTATTATTTATTTTTGAGAAAGAGAGAAAGAGGCAGAGTGTGAGTGGGGGAGGGACAGAGAGAGGGAGACACAGAATCCAAAGCAGGCTCCAGGCTCTGAGTTGTCAGCACGGAGCCCGATGAGAGGCTTGAACTCATGGACCCTGAGATCATGACCTGCGCCAAAGTTGGATGTTTAACTGACTTAGCCACCTGGCGTGCAGGCAATTTTTTGATACATAGTGACCAAACTAAGAAATAATGTTTTGTTTTTTATATGTTGAAATCTATATTTCATCTTTATAATGAAAGGCATAGTATACATATACAGCATATACATTGCATATGCATATTTGTATATGTACATGTAGAAAATATTAATGTCTTTTCACATTGCATATAAATAATCTATATTTTCTTTAGAAAAATAGTTTTGTGGGGCACATGAGTGGCTCAGTTGGTTAAACATCTGACTCTTGATTTCAGCTCAGGTCATGATCTCATATTTGGGAAATTGAGTCCCGTTTCTGGCTCTGCACTGAATGTGGAGCTTGCTTGGGATTCTCTCTCTCTCTCTCTCTCTCTCTCTCTCTTTCTGCCTTTCCTCCCTACCCCCCCCTCAAATAAATAAATAAATAAATAAACATTTGAAAAAAATAATTTTGCTTGATCTGTGTTCGATTGAACTATCTTTCTCAATTACCAGCATTCAAAGGAATTTATGGGCTTTAAATATAATTTTGGGCAGAATGATCTTCATTAAAATTTCTCAAAAACATTACAAACTTCCTATTAGTCAAACTGGCATTGGATGATTGGTGCCACACATAGCTATCATCACTCTTGTGCCACTTAGTTGACTCTGCAAATAAGTCTTTTCCTTGACTGCCACCTGACCATGATTGCTAGATTTAATAAAAATTCAGGACACCCAGGTAAATTTGAAGTTCAGCTAAACAACAGATCATTGTGTAACATAACTATGTCCCATGCTACATTTGAGACATACTAGTTGTGATTGTTGTTTCAGCTCTGAAACAAGAATTGATTTCATTACTAATTTGTCAGTTCTAGATAATGCCAAATTTAGTATCTCAAGTGATTATATCAGCAATGCAGGAGAGAATAAGCAGAGGTTGTCAATATTGTTTTTTTAGAGCAATTTTTGACTGCTTGACTGTAAATTAAATACAAATTCCTCTATAAGACCTTTCCTCATTTGTTTTTCTTTTTGCTCCCTTTCTTGTCACTCCTGCTTCAATTTCTCTTCTCAAACTAAAGAGAACTGCTTTCTGTCTCTAGAACTCAGTGGTGTCTCATTTTACATATGCTTTGGAAATTCTCTTTCCTTTCTTTTCACTTAGACTGGCTAGACTGGCTAGCACCTACATATCTTTCAGTTCTTATCCTAGATGCCGCTTTCTTCAGTTTTTTTGACACCCACAAAACTGGCTTGGTCTCCACTGTCTCAGAGCATCCTGTATTTCCCCTCATTATGTTTCATCCCACAATGTTATAATTCCTGGTTTTAAATGTGTGTATGTGTGTGTGTCTGGGGTTTCAGTATGCATGCATGCTTGTAAGTATTATCTTTATCACCCACAAGACCAGCAATTCTTTTCTCTGTGTTATTATTGTCTTGGCCTGGCATGTAATAGTGATTCAGGAAATTTCTGACAAATTATCAGGAGAACGATGATCTCTTCGCTGACACAGTAAGTGCACTCCTTATTTAATTTAATTTTTTTTTTAGTGCCCTCCTCACTTAATGAGAATCTTTCTCTCGATTTCTCTCTTCCTTCACTCTTTTGCTTTGGACTGATTCAAGGCTCCAAGCTTAGCAGAGCTAAGATACAGTTTTTGGAGCAACTCAACTACAATTATTTATTAGGTTTTACTGTCCTTTTTTAAAGTATATTTTAAAAAATTAATGGGCTTAGGAGAGTGTCATGTCTATTGCTTAATCTTTTCACTAGTAATTTTGTGTGTTTTCATCCCAAGAGTATTGATAATTGCTGCTATATTATTATCTGGGCTTGGAAAAATGAAAGTGAGAGTAGGAAGTATGCTGGATTTTTTTTAGGATCTTCTGCAGCACATTAGTTAAATTTAAAAATGAAAACAATGTATGAATTACTTGAATATGATGTTATTACAAAATATAGCTATTATTGTAAATGTACTGTGGAGCCCTGTGGTAATGGCTGAGATGGTAATTTTATTCTAAACTGTACTTTTCAATGGCTTATTTAACACGAACTCTCAATTTATACTGTTGACTGAAACTTTTCAAGCTTATTTTCATCCCCAAGGGGAATTTTATAAAGAGATGAGACAAAAATGCCTTTAGGTGATTTATTCAAGCATGGTAAAAATGATTTTCACCCAATTATTAAAAAATTCAGAATATTTTGGTGGGTTATACATATTTAAATGGTTTCATACTTTATCCTTCATGGGAGCATGTTTCTAAGAAAGGACAGGCGTTGTATTGAATTGAGGATGATGGACATTTGTTCTATTTGTTCTAGATTTTTTCTGGATTTAGCAAAGGAAAGGATTTTAGGGATAGCTTTTCTTTAGTGTTGTTTGATGCTTTCAAGGGCCTCATTTTTTGAGCAGAAATTTTATTTTATAATGGTTCAGGAATAATAGTTTAGATAATGTATGCTTGAAGTAAGAACGATGAATTGGAATTATAACTCTATTTTTGGAAAGTCTCTATGATCACTTATTTTCTACTGTTGGTTCATGTTTGGCCAGGTTGGCTTCGGTCCATGATCTGCCTTTCCTCTCTACAGACATGTCTTGTAATTCCTTGTATTTTAGAGCACCACCTGTGGGGATGGGTTCTTAACTGCAATCCAGATCCTGATGACCAGCACTGCTCCCACTTTCCTAAAGCACAAGCTTCCCTTCCTAATACAAGTCCCATCTGATGTGTTCTATAAACACCCATGGGGAGATACTAGGATTCAGTGAGTTTTTATGGGAAATATATATTTTTTTTATAAAACATAGTCATATAGATAAGATGATAGAGTATAAAACATAGCCCATGAATTGGAGACATCACAGGTCAGTGCACAGAAAGTTCTAGAGAGGTGCTCTGAAGGAAGCATATACATCAGATGTTCTTTGTTTTAACTCTCTGCTAACAAATTTGTGACTTTTGGGAAACTACTCGGGGTTTTTTTATTACTCAGGTTTTTAATATAAAGTGACAATATATTTCCCATATATTATCCTGAATTCTTTCCTATTTGAAGAAAAATGATTCATTAAAACACCCTAGATGTAAGAGACCATAAATGTGGGTTGGTTAAGAAACAAGTGAACTCTGTTGTAGGTATATTTCCTAGTATGTGTGGAGTGGCCAGCTCCATACTTAATCTCATATTATTGAATTCTGTAGTTTAAGTTTTCCACTTCCACATTTATTCTCTATGTATTTCACATGAGGAATCTCATTTGTAGGGACTCTGTTTGTCTGTTACTAATATAGACTATACATACCTGACATTCTCCCGAGACAGAGATGGACAGGTTGTATGTTTGTCTTCAGATAAAGACTTTCAGATTCTCAGTTCTGTGATTGTGGGACATAATTAGAGTGCCATACAATTTGGTAATTAGATTTCTTAGATTTCTAGGGAGCAAAATCAATTTAGAACAAGCCAGCATTCAGTAATCAGAAATAGGAGGGCTCATTTTGCACCATACCATCATGTGGTCAGAGAAGATACCAACATTAGCATTTTTAACAAAATAAGCTCCTGATAAATTGCAGGTTTGGCAATATGTTGAGTTTAAAAGGACATAAGATGACTCTGTATTTTCAGTTACCCTCAGCTGTGGAAAACCATCCTCAAGATCATTTTTGATGAGGAGGAAACAATCAAAAAAGAAATTGGATAGCAACTTCAAATAATAACTCTTTGAGAAGAAGAAATAAAGATGAATGTGGGGAAAGAGAGAGGAATGGTTGAGATATTAGTCTTGTTAGGGGACACCAGAGAGAAACAATTAAAACAATTAAAGTTGTTAGTAAAGAGTAAGTGAAAAAAAGGAATAAAAAGTTTTGTAAAATTTGTAAAGATTTGTTATGTGTGGGAATAAAAAGCATGCAGAGGATACATTTATAAATGAAAGTAGTTTATGTTTTTTCTTCTTTGAAACTTGAAAGATGATGAGGGCTCTAACTAAAAACTAGTCATTAAGAAGGAAAAATGAAAGGCAGCTAATTCTTGTCTAGAAAGATGTATATTTTACCTGGCTGGGTTGTATGGGGCATGGTTACTGTGAGTGAGTTCTCTAATGTATGCCCTTGTGTGATGCCTTTCTTACTAAGAGGAGACTTTTATGATAATAGTTTCTTTTTTAGGGTATAGAGAAAGCAAAGGTGTAAGAATAAGTATTTCTGATATTAGAAAATTTGAATTGAGAAGGCTTTCCATTGAGGCCATATGGTCAATGGAACTTTTGTTTATTTCTTTCTCTTTTATTTTTCTAACATCTAGCCATCTTCAGAAGTGTTTATCAATGGAAGGTGCTCTTTTAGACTCTACAAATTCAGGTTTTGTTTGTGAGGTACTTTCATCGTAGTGGATATGCCAGGTCACCAGGGCTGAAGACTACTAAACAATTTCCATTGTTATATTTGTGAAGATCTTGGCCTGAAAATGACACAATACCCAAGTGAAAGTGGCCTACACAAGAAGAGTTTGTGTTACATATGTGAACTTGGGTTTTAGCAACTGAGTAGGATTAAGGCTCAGGGTCACATCCCCCGTTTGACTGGCCTAATCCTTGCAGTCACAGAATGGTTTCCTCTAAAAATGATATTCTACAGAAAGCTCCGCACATGGAGGGAAGGGCCTAGACCTCAGCTTGTAAGCCTTTTTAATCAGAAAGGAATCTCAAGAAAGATTCTGAGGGAAGACCCAAAGAATCTTAAGACTAACAAGGTCATGTTTCCACCTCTTTGTCAGGCCAACCCTAAAGCAGAGTTCTTCCAATGTAAATTGAATCACATAGACAACAACTAAAACAAACTTTGCCTAGATTTCATATCTGTATTTCTCTTAAGGATAAGGTAACCATCTCTCATAAATCTGATGATTTATACATTAGAGTAGGTGAAACTGGGCTAGCTCTGGTGGGTCTGGTGGCAGCTTTCCTGTTTTATAAATGTTTAGCTTTCTGTATGCTTGTGAGCAATAATCATTAAGGCAAGAACATTTGATATTTTATTCCATTTTTTTTCCTTTTGAATTCATACTCAGAGAATTAGATAGACTTTCTATTTCAAATGAATTCCCAATAGTTTGCCTTTTCCTAGAGGGCTTTTTTTTTTTTTTTTTTTTTTTTGCCATTTAGCATTTATTTGGAGGTTTTTTGAATGAATAGTCCTCTAATTTATTTATTTATTTTTTTAATATGAAATGTATTACCAAATTGGTTTCCATACAACACCCAGTGCTCATCTCAATAGGTGCCCCCCCTCAATACCCATCACCCACTTTTCCCTCCCTCCCACACCCCATTGACCCTCAGTTTATTCTCAGTTTTTAAGAGGCTCTTATGGTTTGCCTCCTTCCCTCTCTGTAACTTTTTTCCCCCTCCCCCCATGGTCTTGTGTTAAGTTTTTCAGGATCCACATAAGAGTGAAAACATATGGTATCTGTCTTTCTCTGTATGAATAGTCATCTAATTTAAACACTGGGAGCTTGTTGAATTGTTTTAAGGAAGTGAGAATCTGTAGTTCTACGCTGACTGCCAGGTGGCAGGAACAGGTTAAGTCCAAAACCTTTATCATGGGAGGCATACAAGGGGTAAATTCTCAAAATGGATTTACAGTTTACCATTCATGACATATTATTCTACAACATGAAAATGAATTGCACCTTTGCATGCTAAGAGCAAGTTCTTTTTATTACCAGCTATTCATGTAGAAGCATAATCAGTCTTGGCATACCAAGTGGTTACTGGATATTGAGTTATTTTGAGAAGACATATATTAATGTATTAAGGTTTGCACAGCAAATTAAGCACATCCATGAAAACTATAGAAAAGGAGTGATTAAATGTTAATGCATGAATTTGTAGTATTTTAATTAATCATATATTATTCTGAAATCCTTCACTAACTAAAATTCAAAATAGTAAAAACTTGCATATCTTTGTCTTTTCTGTCATTTTGGAAAATCATGGAATTTCTTTCCCTCATTTGTTTCTAGCCAGGTGGACTTTTATAGTTGAGTGATTTAAGGCATTTCAAATGAGTGCATTAGTTAATTCCTTTCTCTCACATGTTTTCAAACTCCATTAATTTTTTTATCTCCCCAACTTTTTTTCTTTATGCACCTACATCAATGAATAATAGTAGCAAGTTTCTCATTAATAGGCAGCATGACTTTGAATCCAGGTCTTAGGGAATGAGAACCAGCTCCTTTAGTATTTCTTTCTTTTCTCAAAAAGTGTTCCACTTTCCTCACAAAGGACGTACATCTCTTAAGACCAGTGAGCCTCCTCATTATTACCATGTTGACATGTTCCAAGATTTTGCCTTCTCATTAAAAAGTAAAGCACAACAAAACAAAATAAAAACAAAAACAAAAGCAAGCAAACAAAAAACTTTTGCCATTGAAAATAAATGATATTACCAAATGAGGGAGACATTGTTGAAAAAATACCTGTTGCTTCAGAATATACATACAGCCACAATCTGTAGATTTGTGTTTGGAGTATAAAACACATCAGTGTTACTTGTTGTGTTATTCTAGGTTTGTAAATATTCACTAGAGTATGATCATTTAAGCCAAAATTCCCAATGAAGGGGAGAAGGAGATGCAGAAGGTCTAACCATGAGGACTATATCATCACATGCAGATTGGAAATGTGGATGTAGCTCTTTGCACCCCCTGCCTTCACCCTCTATCTGGTAATCCTGGCATACTAGATGAGGTTTGGAGGGGTATCTCACATAGACATTTGTAGGTAAGCACTTGAGATCTACTGAGAAGTCCTGATTCTGTTTGGAAGTCTTCTTAAGTTTTAAAATATTTAACAATTTCATTTTACTTTGGAGATATACCCACTTGTGGAATCTGGCATAATGAGGCAGACCAGTATGATAGTAACTCTTAAGTCTATTAAGTGAAGAATAACCACAGAATTGTTGCTAACACAGGATTAACTATATGGTCATTGAAACCACCAAATGTAAATGTTTTTAAGTTCCCCTTCACTGCCATTTTCCATTCTAAATTAGTGTGTTGAAAGAAAATAAAACTCGATCTTTTGAGTTAGTCTCATCTCTTAATAGCCTGAATAAATGCATAAACAAATGTAGCCTCTTTACAATAATTGTGGCTTACCAGTTTTAGTGCCTTACTTTTCCAATTTGAGTTCCTTAGTGGATTTAAAAATTGTTTTTCTCTGTACATATATAATGTTATTTTTTAAAATAGTTATATCTGTTTCTTTTTTGGTAAGAATTATACTCTGACACAATGGTTTTTGACAATTTGAGTTTGGTTAATTGAAGACAAGTTTTGTGGTTAATGCTTTTGGGTTTTGAATCATGTATTTATTCCTGTCTCCATCATGTTCTGTTTGCTTACATTTTGGAGGTTAATTTTGATTTCAAGATACTTCATTTTTTATTTCCTGCTTCACTTTGTAATTCACATTTCCTTTTCTACCCTCAAAATCAAGACTGTAAACAAGTTTTCTCACATTTTTTTGCCAACACGCTAAAAGATATCAGTAGATAAAGCTGAAAATTGGAAGACATGTCAGTGAAATCTGCTCGCCCTGCTCATACCCCTAAGAAACAAGAACTTCATTGCCAACTGCTCACAGCACAGACTGAGGTGGTGAATACACAGGGCTGTGAGGAGCGTGTGGATGATGTGGTGCCTCAAGTAGATGCTGCCCGTAAGGTCTATCCTTTGAGAGGTGCTGCCTGGCTGATCACCTCTTGCATTTACTATGTGGAAAATGCCACAAGGAACCGGAAGCAGGATGGGAGCGGAATCCCCCTGTAGGCCACGCCTGGATTACATACCACCCTTTTGACCAGCTCGCATTTCACATCCCTCAGATGTGATTGCGTGAAGGTTTTCTGTGCTTCCACACTAGGCCCAGATTCAAGTTCCTGCATGCTTTTTTCCTGTATGCTGTGCATTTGGAATCTGCCTAGTACCTCCTTTCCACTCATTTGTCCGTCTTGAAAAAGGTCTGAGAAGATGACAAGAAGCTCTGAGAGCAATAAACCATATAGTTTTTAGCTTAATATTGTCAGGAAAAAAAAAAAAGAGACAAAGTTCTGAAAAAAGCAAGAGATCAAAGTTAAATTTTGCAATTTATCTTTAAAAAAGGAATGCATTTTCCACTTCTTTAAGTGCCAGAAGAAGCAATGAGAAACAAACAAAATAATGCTGGCAACCTCATCGTGGTTGGCATAGAGTAAAGGCTTCACACGTGTGTTTACTGCCATTACAAGAAGAAACACCACGTGTTTCCAGTATAAACCGAGGATAAATGCGATGCAAAGACAATATGAGAGGCACCGAGTTTTCACAAATCTGACTCCAGGATTACTGTCCTTTCAGCCACTTTCTTTTTTGTAGGCAAACTAACCATCTCTGCATGTATACTGGAAAATAAATGAGCAAAGGGCTGGTGAGCTAATTCATCGCTCAAGAGAGAAAATTCAGTTTTCTGATTACACATACACATTTTATGACCTAAACAAGGATTTATATATATTTTTTATAATTAATAGTTCTTTTAAAAAATATTTTACAAACTGATGGGTATTCCCTGGCCCCTACTTGGCTTCTTCAAGTACGGAGTTATTGTTGATACCATGAAAAGTTAGTCGGAAATAAATTTTTCTAGGGAAAAACCAAAACAGATATTTGGAAATCACTCACTCATGATCATTAACAATAATCACTAACATTAAAGAAAATTTAAGTTAAACAGGACAGACATGAATAGAGAAAGTCCAGTTATTTTCTTTATTTTGATTAGTGCTAGGAAAACTGACATTTTTACAGGAATATAAAAAAATAAAGAATCTCACAATGGAAAATGAACTCTTGGAAAAATATAACCAGAATATTATCCTGTGCTTTTTTTCTATCTGTTTTTGCCATCACATAGTAAATATAAATTTTAGAAAAGTTGAAAATCCAAAAGTATTCACTAAGAAGATAATAGAAAGTAAGATGACCACCTGAAATATTGATTTATCCCAATGTCTTTCTATGTAAAACTTTCAAATGATTGAGGAAAAAAAATCAATTTGCTTTATATCATGAATCCATGCTAGTAAATTTGATTTGTCATGCATGCATGTTATTATATTAGATTGGTCTTGACAGATTTTGCTTAGCCAGTTTTTTATTGCTTAGATATTTAGGTTTTCCTCTGTTTTTCTCTACTACAAATTATACTGTTTTAAAAATGTATTGTTTTGTGTCCTGCTTGGTTGACTTTATAGCACACCACTGCCTTATTATTTCTTTTTTGTGTGTCCCTTAAAAGTTGTTACTTTCCTTTGGGGAATGAAAATACCAATATTTAATTTTTTTAATGTTTATTTTTTTTAAAAAAAGATAAAGAGAGCACAAGTGCAAGCAGGGGAGGGGCAGAGAGAGAGGAGGACCAAGGATCCCAAGCAGAGAGTCCAATGCAGGTCTCAAACCCATGAACCCCGAGATCATGACTCAAACCGAAGTTGGATGCTTAACTGACTGAACCACCCATGCACCCAAAGATACCAATATTAAAAAAAATAACTTTTAAAATAAATGGTTACCTTTATCTTTTTTTTCTTAACATAAACCTAGATTTCCATTTGTATTATTAAAAGTATAAAAATAAATTATAGCTCTTCAGGGAGATCAAGTTATACGTAGTGTATGAAGAGTGTAGAGGATGTTAGGGAAATGCAAATCAAAACCACAAGGAGATGACACTCTCCCCTGTTAGGATGGCTATTATAAAAACATAAAACGTAAGTGTTAGTGAGGATATGAAGAAAAGGAACTCTTGTGCACTGTTGGTGAGACTGTAAACTGGTACAGTACAGATGTTCCTTTAAAACTTAAAAATAGACCTAGTATATGATCCAGCACTCCTTCTTCAGGATATATATCCAAAAGACATGAAATCATTATCTTGAAGAGATATCTGCATACCCGTGTTCACAATAGCCAAGGTATGGAAACAACGTAAGTGTCCATCAGTGGATGAATGGATAAGGAAGATATGGTATATACCTACAATGGAATATTTTGAAGGCCTTAAAAAATCTTGTCATTTCCAACAGCCTGTGTGAAACTGGAGGACATTATACTTAGTGAAATAAGCAGGACACAGAAAGAAAAATACTACATGGTCTTACTTACATGTGGAATCTAACAAAGTCAAATACGTAGAAGCAGAGAGTAGAATGATGGTTCCAGGATCAGGGAGATGGGGGGAATATGGGGAGATATCGGTTAAAGGGTACTAAGTTGCAGTGATGTTGGGTAAATAAGCCTAGAGATCTAACTTGCAGCATGATGATTATATTAATAACACTGTATTATATACTGGAAATTTGCTAAAAGTAGATTTCAGGTACTCTCACCACATAACACACAAAAAGTATGCAAAGAAATGGATATGTTAATTAACTGTAGTAATCATTTCATTATAGATAGATAGATACAGATAAATAGATATCTCCAAGCATATGTTGTACACCTTGAATATATTTAATTTTTTTTCCGGAAAAATAAAGCATATCAGGAAAAAAAATTCTAGTGATTTCGTCCTTTAAAAAGTTGACCTTAGCTAGAAAGAAGTGTTTTTCTTGTTTTCCCCTGTGAATACAAAGTAAGGAAACATTTTCTTCAATGGAATTTTTCAACATTTTTAGTCACAGTTTTGTGACTTTGTAGATAAAGAACCATTTCCTTTTAATAGAAAACACTCATCTTTTATCTTGATAGTTTTTTCTCTTTTTTATGTGCATGAGTATGTGTGTGTTGCAGCATTTCTTTTGAGTACTGATTACTTCTATGGTTCTTTTTTGTGTGGTTGCAATCACTTTTATTTTTGTATGTCTACTTTCTCTGCTCCCTTAGACGGCCTCTATCTCTTTTCTGTGTTTCATTTCCTAACAAGCCACATTCAAATTTTATGCTTATTTTTGTCCCTTCTGAATATATTCTTCTTTCTGTGGCCCTAAATTCCAAATAGCCATTCTTTATTGAAATGCATAGACCAATGTTGGGAGCTGTGGGGCAGTGGTTCTTAAACTTTAGTTTGTAGGGGAATCACTCTGGGAGCTCATTTAAATGCAGGTTGCAGGACACCATTTCCTGAGTTTCAGATTTGGTAGGTCCAGGATGATAACTGGGAATTTGTTTTTTTCTACATTACCCCGTGTGTTCTGGTGCATATGGTTCCTTATTCACACTCTAACAAGCGGTATATTCAAATGAATTGGACACCTTGACTTCCATGTAGTTGTTAGAATGTCAGTGGCCTGTTTTGGAGAAAGCTTCTTGAGGTAAATATATAGAGAGCAGAGCCTTGAGGGTAGAATTTGGTTTGTTTGAGAGAGGCAGTAGTTAATTTCAAGGAGACACACTGTGTTCCAGAACTCTCTCATCTTCCATCTTCACGGCATGATGCCACTAGGCAACTTCACTTTATGTGCATCATGTTGACTGCCTTTATTTGCTGTTGTCTAGTCCATGAATGTCCCACTTCTTAAAGAACTCACAGGACACAAAAGAGTGGATAAGAAGTCACTAAATGGTAGGCACATAGTAAATCATCATAAAAATGAGAATATCATATTGGATAAATAGGGAATTTTTTAAAAAGTTCTGTAGGCTCTCTAGCCTATGATTGTACCCATTTCTGATCTTGCCATGATCTTCTATGTCCTTTTCATAAGACATATAAAAGATACATAAGGGACATTGAGAGAAGGCTTGAAGTTGGTCAGTGCCACCAAAATACCTGTTAAGTCCACTAAAGTGTTTTCATTTGACATTTTTTATTGTTGGCAACCACAACTGAAATTTGGGAAACCATCCCCAGTCTCTAAAAGCACTTGCTTCTGTGAGCCATTTTCCAAAATTTCTGTATTTTATTGCCAGCTGAGTTTAAGTTTCATCTAGAATTAATATAAGAAGTATTTATCAGAAATATTTATCAGTATTTATCAGTATTAGCCTTTTGCTAATGCTACTTACAAACAAAATACACTGACATTAGCTTTCTTATTTGTAAGTGTATGGGACAGTAGTTGTTAAAAGATAACAATCTAAGATATTATTAGTAAATTGTTTCGAGTTGTATACTTTTTGGATTAGCTGAAATGATGAGCCCCTATTCTGTGATGTCAAATGTAGGACTACAATAAATGCCATGAATTTAACTATCCAAACTGAATTGATTTCTTTACAGTTTGCTTTTAGCTGAAGAAAATGGGAAAAATAGTTATGTAAAGCTTGGATAGAAGCCATGCAATAATGAAGAGAACTGGAGGTGTATAATTGGTATTGATTTAAACTGTAAGGAACCAATATCACCTAATTTTATGGCTGTGGATAATCCATATTTCTTCTTAGAGTATTAAAGGATTTAGAATTCTGGTCAAGAGCTGGATAAAGCGTCTAGGTAAATTTGAAATAAAGCATTTAGTCTTCTATTAAAGACATATTCTAGACATCCCTTGGAAAACTGGAGCTTAAGAATTATGTCATTGCTCTGTAGCTTATAAAAAAAAGATATGTGGCTTTATATGATTGCTGAAACATACTTATAAGTTGTACCTTTAACTAGATAAAATTTTATTTTCAAATTATTTTTAATACTAAGTACTTTTTCTTTATCAAAATATTAATTTACATTATGAAAGACAAGATACTTCTTGGGATTCTTTAATAAAGAAAGTGGACAGAAGTCAGGAGATGTGGATCTCTATTTCATCATGCTAAATTTAGGGTCTGGAACACTGTTTGGCATATAGTAACTACTGAGTAAACATTTCTCAAATGAATAAATAAATGAATATTTCTGACTCTGTTACCATTCTGAGAATATAAAAATAATACAACTTCATTTTTCTGTTGCTAAATTTAACTCTATTTTAAGCCCTTTTTCCATTGGGGAGGAAGAAACATATTCTCAATTTCTAGATTCCTCTTGTGTTCCACTGGGGTCATACCTAAGTTCTTGGGAGTTTATATAGTGTGAAAGTATTGGGTGAGCTGCCCTACCCTCAGGGTCATCTGTATGTAAGGACCCCCTGAGGGCTGACCATTGACCCAGCTGCTCTCCAACTCCCAGGGCATACAGGTCCCTGTTGAATTGGTCCTTTGGCTTTCATTTCACAATGGGAGGTTGAACTTATGCTCTAGCCTCTCTGTCCTGCATCACAATCCTGGAAATGATAGAAAAGATATTTTAGACAAATAAATAATAGAGATAATAAAATAGCTGAGCTCAAAAGCGTCTTTGGAAACTTTTGGTAAAGCAAGAATTATGAAGAATCTTCAGAATTTGGACTGATTAAAGAAGGAAAGTATAGCTCAGGACTTCTGTGGGTACCTGCTGCTGGAGAATATGGGGGTGGTACTAAGTTCACATTCAGAAATGCGTGAACCTGGAAACAGGGGTGTAGGCCTGGGCCAAGGGCAATAAGAGCTGATTTTGTGGGAACAGGCAGCCAGTTCACACTCGAGACCTCACACTCCTCCCTGAGCCTGGCTTATTAAGTGTGGTTTCTGCGTCTAGTTGAGAGCACCAGGTGTGGGAGCTTAGTTTCTGGGTGCCAGGTGGGAATCCAGGGTGGGCAGACATAGCTTGGAGAAATATGGTACCTCCAAGCCCAGGTGGCCAGCTCCAGAAGTGTCTACCGGCAGCAGTGTTCTACCTCTGTCACCAAATACTCTGACCAAGTGCCAGCTAAGGCCTCTGCTCCACAGGTGGATGGCATGAAAGGGGGTTTCGACTATAAACATGGGCACACAATCAAGAATCAAAAGAAACATTTAAGGAAAGCCTACAGTACAAAGTATAAAACATATAAAGGATAATTTAAAGGTGATAAAGTAGAAAACTTACTCAGCCATTCTGGGGTGCAAAAGATTCACTCTGAGATGTGAGAAACTCTGAAAAGCTTTGTAAATACTTCATTCTCTGCGTCTTTCAAGTCCGAACTGCAGCCTCAGTGGTCGTGGTGTTGTGTTAGCTTGTGCCTTCTAAATTAGACTCAGAGAAGACTTTCTATTTTTCTTAGGCCTTTGGGTCTTCTTGACACTACTCACTTGCTGTCTCCTCCACTGTAAATGCAAAAGCATCCCTCATAAAGACAACACACAAATCACAATGTGCAGCTTATTAAAAACTACAGACATCATCCAACATTTTCTGTCACCATTGCCTTTATGTTGCTCCCTCCGCTGTTCAGGTTTTAATTGTTTTTGTTAATTCAGTTGCGTTTGTACACACACACACACACACACACACACACACACACCTGTCTGTGCTTATATAAAATAGGCTGTACCTGTGTGGCCAATTTTGTAGAAAATTAAGACATAGGAATGCATACTTACAAAATAGATAATTTAGGAAATGATGACTGGAATCATGAAAGACTGCTTTTTGTTTATCATTGCATTTGTTGTAACTTACTTTTTTTAAAATATAATTTATTGTCAAATTAGCTAGAATACAGTATGTACAGTTTGCTCTTGGCTTTGGGAGTAGAGTCTCGTGATTCATCGCTTATATACGACACCCAGTGCTCGTCCCAACAAGTGCTTCCTCAAAGCCCATCACCCATTTCACCTCTCCCTCAAGTCCCTATCAACCCTCAGTTTGTTCTCTGTATTAAAGAGTCTCTTATGGTTTGCCTCCCTCTCTGTTTGAAACTATTTTTTCCCCTTGCCTTCCCCCATGGTCGTCTGTTAAGTTTCTCATATTCCACATATGAGTGAAAACATATGATATCTGTCTTTCTCTGAATGACTTATGTGGTAATTTACTTTTAACTGTGGGTTCCCCTTATAACTGTGGTGTATATAAAATATAGTTTAACTTTCTTTAAGTGATTTGTTTTACACCTAGAAAATAATATACTGAATGAATATAATGAATTCTTTCCAGATGGGCACATATTCCCTAGGCCATAGTCACTTAGAAATAAAACAAAAAGTGTGTGTTGATAGTGAGCCCCATTGATGACTGAGTTGGCATCCCTCTTTGCTCCTCTCTCCACTGCCTCTCCCCAGCCATGCCACCAAGCCCTTTCTTAGCAGGTCCCAGCTGACTAACACATTCACCCGGGCAGCCATTAAAGGACATCTCACTCTGGCCCTTGATCCCATTCTTCCTGTCCCTCCTCATGCAGTGGGAAATCTCACTGTGCTGGAGGTCCTTTCCCACCTCTGTGGTCCTAGACATGTCTTCGTGATGCCGTCCCTCCTAGTGGATTTTGATTCTCTTCTGTGGCAGCTGACCCTGTCCAGGCCAGTTAGTGAGAGCATTTGCTTCATTTAATGTCTTCTGATTTTCCTAGTGCCTCAACTCCTTCAGCCCCTCCCTCTGACTTTACTGCAGACCTGCACAACCTCCCTTTTGTGGTGTGTGACAGGAAGATAGGAGGGGATGGGGAGTGTATAACCTCTTCTCACACTGGGTGACCTCCCTGTCAGGCGTGAAGAGTCTCTCTATGTCTTCTGTCACACCTGTCAGAAGACGCAGACTATGTCCGCGGCATGGCACTCCTTAGGCTCACTTTTCAGCTTTTGCATCCAGATTAGGCTCTTTCTACACTAACAAACCTTGAAGATTCCTCCAGGTTTCATCTCAGGAACTAGAAATGTTTTGTAACAAATTGGGAGACGGAGATGAGCAGCAAGAGTAGACGAGAAAGCAATGCTGAAACATTACTGTTGGAATTTTTGTTTATTCTTATTTTGGGGTTGACTCCTATTGCCACTTGGCAGTCACCTTTACCATGAAAGTTTTTGGTTTGGGTATTGTAAACTAGGCAGCAAATGGAAGAAACAGAGTCTCAGGGATTTAGGGATTTACTTTCCCTTAGGGCCTCTCGTTCCTTTCATGAATAGTTATGTTACAGACCCAGCTATTTCTTTTATACAAAAGAGATGGGTTATTTGAATGTTATTTTTAGTCTGAGGCCAACCAACAAAAGACACTTGCTACTGTAAATTAGCTCCTGCTCTGCCAGTGACCAAACAGGAGGGGACGGGACTATCCTACCAATGCACTTACGTTCCATATCTTATTTTCCATAGTGAACAGAGTTAACAGAAGTACAATTGTTTTTTTTTTTACAATAGAAAAAAAAATGGACTGTATGCCTAAAATGAAATCTTATTCTTGAGTGTACTACTCTAGAATTCTAAGTTACTTGAAAGCAGGACATTGTTGCCAGAGCCTTTTGAATTCTTGTAGTGCCAGGAATGCCAATAGGCACTAGGAGGCCACTGACATAGAATTCCATCAAATATGTGTTACTGACTTAAGAGCGTTCCAAGAAAATTTAATATTTGGATATTCTTAATGTCAGTATTTCCTCTAAAGGTGTTTTCAGTAATGTGAAAAGTCAGTATAAATGTGAAGGATTATTGCTGATGCTGCTGCTGCTGCTGCTACTGACTGGGGATCATTGTAATATTCTCAAAAAAGGCAAACTGACTTTCTGATCAGGGCAAAGCTTTGCACATGTAATCACACTCATCGCCTGTTCTGAATGGCTGCGGCAGTGCAGAGCTGGGACCTTAGGCACCCCAGGGAGTCAGGACAGCAATGGGAGTTGGAAATAACTAGAGAAGTTTAAAAAAAAAAAGCAAGTGTAAATTTTGTACCATCTTGTCTAACACTTTTCTGTCAGTTTTGTACATGGTATTCTCTCCTGCCCCATGTGCCAAAGTGAAGTCCTTGGAGGCATTTCTTTCTTAAGATTTCCCCATTTTTGTAAAGCCTTTCTTTCTGTTATTGGAAGGACCTCCAACTAGACCAGGTCAGTACAGCTGTTAAATGTGTAGCTTATAGTGTCACCTTGACATGTAATGTGTTCAAATCCAAGCTCTGCCATTTCCAAGTCCTGAAGTTTTGCACCAGTTACTTAATCTTTTTAACTTTCTTCTTCCTTTCCTGTAATATGGGGCAATGGCAGAAAGAGTGCCGCTGTCAGTGGGTTTTAGGGGAGTTAAATAAGACAATCAAGAAGGACAACCCATAAATGCCTTCAAGTGTTGTTACTGTATTATGGTAGCAAAATGAACATTGAACTGACCATTTAGACATGTCAGCTTCACACATGTATCAAAATCCTTTGCCTTAAATTTCTTGTTATTTTTTTTAATGTTTATTTATTCTTGAGAAAGAGCACAAGCAGGGGAGGGGCAGAGCGAGAGAGGGAGACAGAATCTGAAGCAGGCTCCAGGCTCTGAGCTGTCAGCACAGAGCCCATCTTGGGGCTCCAAACCATGAACCATGAGATCATGACCTGGGTCAAAGTCAGACGCTCAACTGACTGAGCCACCCAGGTGCTCCTTTTGTTATTTTTGATGAAAGCATTTCTTAGGATATAATTATATGGTTCTGAGCTTTCATTTTCTACTTCATTACTGTAGATATGGTTTGAATGCCGATGAGTAGACTCAATAAGTACAGGTAACATGGTAAAATTAATTATTTCAGAGGGAAAAATAAAATTTTACTGGGAAGTATATCCAGCTTGACTATGTAATTATTGGATCATTGTCTGGCTATTTCTTTGGACGGCTTTTTCTAGAGATCCCAAATGGCATTGACTGTGGCAGTGTTGAAAGAAAATTCTTAAAATCTCCCTGAGGAAATTCCAAAAGGTATTTTGGAGGTACAACAAGAGAACTTTGTTAGTAAGGAATTACCCTTTAAATTAGATTTTTATTTCTAGGAAATTGTATTACTCTTCTATTTTATAAGATTCAGATTAATGAATTCAGATTAACAAAAATGTTTGAGGATTAGATTTCTCTAGATTAACGTCTCCTTTCTGTTTGTGAAGTGAAACAATTTTTCTTTAAACTTTTTAGGCTAAATGTTTGTAGCTAAGAATTTGCATATAAAATCAAACCTAAATTGGTCTGGATTGAAGTAATCTGGTTCCATTCTTTTGGCAAAACTCAAATTTAAAGCCTGAACAAAAGGCACTGCTGCTTTCATAATTTTAAAAATGCTCACAAAACCCCGTAACATAAATAAAACATGTAAAAATGTTCTAACAATCTAGAATTATAAATGAGTCATGAACTATAAGGGGGAAAATTCATAGAGAGATTTAGACTTGAGTCTTCTTACAGTTACATCTGAGATGAGTTAAATAATTTAAGACAGAGTTTATAAAGTTTGTGCTTGTGTGTTTTTTGTTTGTTTGGAGATAAGAAAAAATAGGTATGTATATGCATTTTATGATTCCTGATTATTCATTTACATCTCCATAAATTGTCATGAACTGTCTGTGAATATGTGCCTAAACCTTATACTAAAGAAAAAAACAAGCTTTGGGTTCACTAGTAAAAGAAATATTACTTTTCCTACTTATGAAAATATAAATATTATATATCTTTATAACTATCCATATGGTTTCAAAAGAATTTGCTGTAGAAATTATAAAAAGTGAAGTAACATTCGTGAACATAGAAGTGTTAGACTAAAGTCTATATGTGCAGGTTGGTGATTTTTGGAATGACGTTGTTGGCACTTCACAGTTCAGTGATTGTGTCATTACTTAACTTTCAAAGATACGATAAATCGTGATACCAAGTTGGTGTAAGCACCAAAATATCCACTGGTCCCCTTTTCTTAGAAGTAGTATTTGTATCAAATATGACTATTCTCCAGCCTTAATCCATGGCGTAGGGGATGTGTGATGAGTTTTCCTCTTTAAGATCATTGGCACATATTAGCCACATCCAAGAAGGCTCCCTTCCAGATTAAGTGTCTCCACTCATTGGAGACCCTTTCTTTGCCATGTCAGTTTCTGTCACTCACATCCCAATGTAGTGACTGCCTTTTGTTATTTATCATTCTAAGAGACTTTATTTACATTCCAGTTAGTTAGCCTACCATGTAATATTAGTTTCAGGTGTACAGTATGGTGATTCAACACTTCCATACAACACCTGTTGTTCAGCACAACAAGTGCACTCCTTAATCCCCATCACCTATTTAACCCATCACCCCACTTACCTCCCCTCTAATGGCTGACTTTTAGATTTGAAGTTCATATACTTCAAGAGCCTCCGCATTAGTTGCAGGTGCTACAGGTAATAGGGGAAATTTACTTACAGCCTTGATGCATCCAGTCAAAGGCAGCCACTCATATGGCGTGGTAGGTGGGAACCACAATAAAGATTTAAAAAATATTTTGAGTCTTTGTGTTCCAAGACACACAACCTGAATCCTTATTTCTGGGTGGTAAGGGTAGAGGGCAACGGTAGGTGGCCCCAGTGAAATGAAACTTGCTGTCACTAAAGGAGTCTCCTTCATAGCATTCTGCCCCAAAACTAATCTATTGTACTTCAAACCATTCAAGAACATGGGGCAACTTGAATCTGGGGTGTAATAATCTAGTGGGGCTCAAGACTGGACAGGATGGAGTGAAGAGGCAGAGTCAAGATAATGACATGGCGACTGTACGGTCATCGGGCCTCTGGCTGTGTCTCTAAGAGTAGGGGTACCTTGAGTGATACATTTCTAATTTTCGGAGGGACCGATCCACACACAGATATATTAAACCAAAATCAAACTTCCCACGAAATATTATGTATACATACGCTAGGCATTGTTTCCTGGTATTTTCTTTTCTTTCTTTTTTTTTTTTCCTGCTGTGCCCTGTTGTAGTATGATTTATTCTATATAACTTATTAAGATGTCTGACTTTAAATCATTAAACTTATTTTGCAATCTACTAATGGCTCATAACTTGTAGTTTAAAAAACTGTAATATAATTTTAACATGTTTATATAATAGTCAAATAAAAATAATGTAAATTAACACAGAAGGGGTCTACTAGATTGTTTTTAAACAAATTTTAGAGAGAATATATGTAAAGTGCTTGCAAATACCCTGACATACAGTACAAAGTCATTTTTTATTAGCTATTATTTTCATGTGTAAGCTGAGAAAGTTATTTACATGAAAGTTTCCAATACTTTATTGAATTATCTGAAAACAAAATAACAATAGCAATACCTATGACAAGTACAATAATTATTTTGGATAAATTACAGGAGGGAATTTGGTCCATGCTCCACTGATTAGTATGTACCACATTGTTTGTCATGCAGTGAAGATATATATTCCCGTTCCTTTATGCCAATAGAGGAGGCTGAAGGTTTGTCAAAGTTTCCTTCAAATGTTTTGCTTTCTTTCTCCCTCTTGAGCTGACCTATTTTTCTAGCTTCTTCTTGGGCTCTTTAAGTGCAACCTTCCTGCCCAGCGCTTCATGAGCTGGAGGATGCTGAAATTAATGCTGGAGGAAGAGAGTACATTACTTCACGAGAAGGGATTACTTTATCCCTTTGCTCCAAGTTTTCAGCCTCATGGTCATTACATTTTCTTTACACTTTGACCAATGGAAAATGTTTTTAGATATACTGATATAAATTGTTCTTATACTCTGTAATTAAGTATATTTATTCCTGTTAATTTGTCCTTTAAAGATTCTGCTTGATTCATTATGCTACCATTTTATTTGGAATCTTTGAAATTATATTCCTAAGTTAGTGTATGATTTTAGATTCCTGGATTCATTCATTCATTTATGAATGTATGTATCATTAAACAAGTATGGATTGAATGGTCTTGTAAAATTTACAGTCTTGTGATAGGTACATGTAAGTGTCCTTGAAGAAAGGACATCTGTACATTTAAACAGAAATTTTAATGTTTATTTTTGAGAGAGAGATATGGAGTGTAAGTGGGGGAGGGTCAGAGAGAGGGAGACACAGAATCTGAAACAGGCTCCAGTCTCTGAGCTGTAGGCCCAGAGCCTGACACATGACTCAAACCTACAAATTGTGAGCTTATGTCCTGAGCTGAAGTTGGGCACTCAACCAACTGAGCCACCCAGGCACTCCAGGACCTCTGTATTAATGAAGCTAGGCCACTGTAACACAGAGATTTGATTGTCTTAACTCAGTAAGTTAAGAGTTGTTTGACTCAAAAAGAATACATAACCCATTTATCTTCTGCACAGCGGTTTGTAGGGGGATTTTAGACCTCATGGGGGGTTTCCACCAACTTCAACATGTGGCTTCCAAGTGTAGTGCCAGTAATCACCTTTTCCTAGCTATCAAGAAGATGTAAACAGAGAGTCCAGGACAAGTGTCCTTGTAGAGATGACCCAAAAGTTGCACATGAACTTTTTGCTCACATCTCATGGCCACACTTAGGTGCAAGAGAGGCCGGAAAATATGTTCTGTCTTGGACAACCAGATACCCAGCTAAACAGTGGATGCTCCAAGGAAGAATGGGTCAAGGAAGGAAGTTGGCATTCTCTGCCAAAACATCTAATGTAGTAAATAGTAACTCATCAATTGAAGGATGCAGGGAGTAGGAATTAGTGTTTTAGTTAATTTGGAGCTCACAAAATGATACAGATAAGCAAGCAGACAATTTTGTAATGAAATATTGAAGATGCACTGAGAGGGCATGCACAGAGCACTGACCACTGAATTATTACATATGAGGCACATGTAAGCCAAGCTTGGAAGGCAGAATGAGAAAGACTTTCCTGTCTAGGTAGAGATCTGAAGGGTGAAGTTGGCTATCAGATGATAGTTGGAGGGGGTTTTCAAGGGAGAGGTCGCATGAAATTCAAAGGCCTTGACATGAGATTGAGCATGGAAAAGTTAACAAACTGAAAGAATTGCAGCCTGTCAGGTGGGCATATGGCAGGGCAGTGAGACTTTGAGAGATGAGTTAGAGGCAGGTTATGCTTTACTCCATGCTAAAGAGATTGAACTTTAATGTTAAGGCAAGAGGAAAGAAACTATGGAAGAGTTCAGGTAAGAAGATGGATGAGTGTTATTCATTATTGCAAGCCAAGCCTGAATTATAGCTGTCACACGAATTCCTGGAACCAAAGGAGGAAGGTTATGAAATATGAAAGCTTTCTATTCAATCCTTGAGAATAAAGGTAACATAAAGGTTTACAATATAGCTTAGTGTGGCTTTCATATAGACTGTTTAACTGCAAAATGCTTTATTTAGGTAATGATTTTTGAGTTTCTACTTCTTACTCGTTGATCAAACTGGCTAATACTTATACTCTGAGAAATAAACAAGAAAATCAGTCTATAATGACCACAAAATAGAATTTCTCAGTCTTAAAAACAGATTGATGAACTGAATGGAGAAAGAGAAGGAAGGACCAGAAAAGGAAGTTTAGTAGTCATCAAACAAACAAACAAACAAAAACAAACAAAAAAAACCCCTACAAGACAGTGGAAGACATGAATGTGTTAGTGGTACCTGACAGTAACATCCAAGCATTGGATCACCAGCTTTGCCACTGTCATAGCATCTGAGCATCTGATGAGCTTCTGATGGTTAAGCCTCACGTGGTTGGTAACAAGTGGCAAATGTGTTAGGAATCTCAACTTTAGTTTTAAGATGAATATAAATTTTGTAGAATGTATTTATGCTTTTTTAAATTTAAAAAAATGTGTCTTTTTCTGCTATTGTTTCTGTTAAATACATTCCAGGAGGATTTCTTATATTATTTTTAAGGCTTTTTGCATACGCTAGTACTGTATAGTATGTTACTGATAATATGGATATCCTGATTTCAAAAATACTGGCCTGGTCAATGCCAACGTGTAAGAGGACTGCGAGATAATTAAAATTCATGAATTAGCTAGGGAGACACTTGAAACGCCATTCATTAAAGTGCAAAATGGAATGGTTACACCCAGTGGAAATGTACCTGTCAGCATAATCAGCTTATGCAGCTCCTTAGTTAAGCTGTTAAGGGAAGCCAAGTCATAGTCAAACATCACTTTATTGATTTACTGAGAGAAATTACTGTCACCCAAACTAGAAATAGCCCTCACAGCATGATCGCCATATTCTTTGCTCATAAACAGGCTCATGTGAGAAACAGGAAGTTACTTGGTGGACATGAAATCAAATGTTAGGTAAATAAAATATAAGGATACCCTGCTGGGATATTGTGATGACCCTGGGTCACTTTAGATCTCAGTAAAGGTTTTCTATGTTAAATTTTAGTTTAACTTTAAAAAGTCATCTTGTATCTTTCATTTCTAAAATCTTAGGGGCACAGTTGCCCTCCATTGCTTATAAATGTACAACAGATAATTTAAGAACAAGGATATTTTTGCTGTAATAGGATTAAGCAGCAGCAAGAAACCATAAAACGTAATTTGGGCCCACTTTTTTATACTTACAGATACTGGTTTTTTTGTTTGTTTGTTTTGTTTTTGTTTTTGTTTTTGTTTTTAGCTCTCACTTTTATCTGCACTGAGCAGAGGGTACATATTGGCATCCCTCAGGACTTAATCTACCTTAGTTTGTTTGCTTTGTGATGCATTTTTAAAACTGGGTATATCACATGAAAATTACATAAAAATCTGGATTCCTGGCTATCATCTTGAAAAGTGTATAGGGTAGGCTGAGTATCTTCTCGACTCTTTTAATGACCATAACTAAAAAGCTAGATAAAATATAAATATCGTGACCTGGAAAAACAATAAAAAACCCCAAAATGATAAGAAGGGAAAACTGCAAGCTGGAAAATTAAGTCCCCAAACTGGGTTTCACTCTTAAATTATCTAGGAAGGCCTGATTCAGTTTTTTGCTGAAGGATGTATAGCCCAGAGTAGACAAGATATAAAATCTAGATTGTGGTGGAGCTGGGGAGATGAGTAGGAGACTCTTTTCATATAGTGGGAATACCAAGGGGCAACAGCAAACTATTAATAAACAATCCACAAAGAGTAAAACCATCTTGTCTTTGTTAACATGGACCTGAGTGGAGGGAAAAAAAGTTTCCCTTGAATATTTGAGTTATCCATCAACAAGTTCTACAGCCAGAATTCACACTTGTGTGGTGAAATTTCAAATAAACACTTTAATGTAAGGTAGTCCCAGGATGACAGTGAACTAAACAATTGGCAGAAACAGGTTTTTTTTTTAATATGAAGCTTCATATAAGATGTAAATAATTTCTAAAATATTTTTCAAGATGTATTTCAAGATATAATGTCCTTAAGGCAAAAAATGTAAACATATGCCACAAGCAAGAACCAATAGAACGAACAGAAGAACACAGGAGAATCACATTCATAAAAGCTATAGATATGGGAATTATCAGACATAAATACAAAAAAATAATTTTGTGTAATGTTTTAAGAATTAAGAGAGACTTTAAAATGTTAGTGATGAAAAAGATACTAAAATAATACAATTAAAAATGACCCAATGGGGCTTTTAGAAATTAAAAGTGTGTGTGTGTGTGTGTGTGTGTGTGTGCGCACGCGTGCATATGTGTAATGATTCAAATTAAAAATTCAGTGTAGTAAGTTGACATATGCTCCCAAAAGGGAGAATTTTTTTTTCACATGAACCACCCCCCTAACCTAAAATATTAAAAGCACCAGAAAAATACCAAATCAGCAAGCGCTTGAAGGGTCAAGATTTGGGAAAGAGGAGAAATATGGATATTTGCCAATTACAAAGCAATGAATAAGATGATCAGGAACTGAGAAGAGTTTTTGTCAGTTTCAGTGATCTAGAGGGACAGAAACTGAAGTTCAGGAACAAAAGGTCTGGAAGGCACCTGTTCCAGTTACTATTGCTGCATACAAATCACCCCAAATGTAGTGTTGTGGAACAACCATTTTATTATGCTCAGAGATTCTGTGGTTCGTGAATTTAGTGAGGTTACAGCAGAGTGGCTTGTCTCTGTGTCACAATGTTTGAAGCTTCAACTGGAGAGATTCAAAGGCTGGAGGTAACAGGATGCCTGGGGACTGGATTCATCTGGAGGAGTCTTCACACAAATGTGTAGGATTTGATGCTGAAAGCTGAGCTGAGAATGTCATTCCAAACACAAGATGTAGTCTGTTCATTTAGTATTTCCAAATTGTCTAGTTTGGACTTCTTCACAGCATTGTGGCTAGCTTTAAAGAATGAGAATCCCAAATAAAAAGAGGCAGAAAAGTAGAAGGCACTTTGTGATCTATACTCAAGAATCACACGCTAGGCTTTCTTTCCTTCTATATTGATTGATAAGATGGTCACAGAGGTAAGCCCTGGATCAAAAGAAATGGAACAAGAGTATTAAAACCATCTTTGGAAAATACAATCTGCCCCAACACTCCACATTTTTATTTGGGATTCTAGAATGGCCAATAGCCCAATTTCATATCAGTTCAGTTTCTTACTAGATTAAGATGATATATCTACCATAATATTCTGCTCATAACCCAACTAATTTCTCTTTAGAAGATATCATCATCTATACTTTCTGATATATGCTATAGTTAATACACAGGTTATGACATTAAATAAGAAAATGACAAAGCATAAAAATAATATTGGATAAACAGTAAAATTTTAACAAAAAATGATCCACAAAAGATGTAAATATTAGAATTGTCAGACAGGGATATTAAAAAACTTTAGGTTAATATGTTTAGGAAATTAAATGACAAGATGGAGAATTATAGCTGGGTCAGGGAGTTATAAAAAAGAAATTCTGGGATTGAAAGTTACAATAAGTGAAGTGAACTTAATAAATAGCTTTAACAGCAGATTAGATAAGCCAGTGCAAAGATTTTGTGAACTGAAAGGCAGAATTAATATCCGTACTAAAACATATATAGGCAAAAAGATTTAAAAAAAATCATGTAATATATACAAACCTAGGTTCCCAGAAGTGGAAAAGATAAGGAAAAGACAAAGTCAGTATGTAATTGTTAAGAATTTTACAAGACTGATGAAACAGATTAAGCTATAGATTCAGGAAGTGCTATGCCTTTCAGAAAAACTGCATGTAGTTATTTCATAATACAACAAGAAATGTTACCTTTAAGGTATCAAAATGATAGAGACAACTGACTTTTCATTAGTAACAATGAAAGCCAAAAATCAATGGAATGGACTAATCAGAGTACACTGCCCCCCCACCCCCCTTACCACAGTTTTGCTTTCTGCAGTTGTTGTTGCTTGTAGTAAATTGCTGTCTAGAAGCAGATGATCCTCCTTCTGACCTATCAACAGCAGACTAGTAGTAGCCTAGTGCTACTTCACAGTATCTATGCTATTTACTTTGTTCATCTTATGTTGACATTTTATAATCTCACGTCATTGCAAGAAGATGGGCAAGTACAGTACAATAAAATATTTTGAGAGAGAGACCACATTCAACATAATTTTTATACCTGTTCTATTTTATTATTAGTTATGAGAGACCACATTCACATAATTTTTATACTTGTTCTATTTTATTATTAGTTATTACTGTTAATCTCTTACTGTGCCTAATGTATAATTTAAATTTTATCATAGATGTGTATGTATAGGAAAAAAATGTAGTATATTTAGTGTTTGGTACTATCCATGGTTTCAGGCATCCATTGGTGATCTTAGAATGTATCCCTCCTGGATGGGGCAGGGGTACTGTTATATACTGAAAGAAAGCAATTGCTATCTTATAATTTTTATACCAGCAATGTGTTTTTCAAAAATAAAGTTGAAATAAACATTTTCATATAAATGAAAAGTGGGAATTTATCACGAGCAGATCCATACTAAAAGAAATGTTTGAGTGTTCTTCATACAGAAGGAAAATAATTCTGGATGGAAGCATAGAGATAAGGTATAGGACACAGAGCAGAATAAATGTGTGGATAAATCCAAATAAATGTTGACTATGTAAAACTCTAATAACAATAGTATCTTCTGGGGTGAAATATGTAAAGAATTAAAATATATGACAGTAACAGTACACACACACACACACACACACACACACACACACACAAACACACGAGGGTGGAATTGGCAAGAAATCGAAGTGAACTAGTCTAAGATAGTTGTGTTGCTCAGTCTGTGGTAGAAGTAGCCATTTGTTCTATGCTCCTCCTTCTTTTTTTCTTCTGGCTTTCTTCTGTATTATTTAATTATTATTATTCATTTATCCCTATGTTGGCTTCTTAGTTATACAGTGTTTTCCTACTCTCTTTGTGTGTACCACAGAGATTATCACATGTAGTCTACTACATAGAGCAAATACTAAGGTATATATTAGCAATGGAACAACAGCAGTATATTAATGTAAACAGACTAAAATCCAATTAAAGGACAAAGATCTTTGGGCTACCTGGGTGGCTCAGTTCATTGAGCATCTGACTCTTGATTTTGGTCCTGGGATCATTGGATTGAGCCCTTCATTGGGCTCTGTGCTGAGTGTGGACCCTGCTTGAGATTCTCTCTCTCCCTTTGTCCCTCTCCCTTGCTCACATGCTCTATCTCAAAAAAAAAAAAGAAAGACAAAGATTTTCAGATTTGATTTTTAAAAAGCCTATATGCTATTTAAGAGACATGACTTAATTATAAATATACACAAAGTTTAGGCATAAAGACATCCATACTATCCCTTCATATAATCTTTCTACAATAAGTGGAATTAAAGTCAACATATGTAGGGATGCTTTGTAGGAGCAGGGAGAAACAACGATACGGGTAATACTAACAGTGAATGACATTTTTTTTTGTTTTTTTAAGTTGGGAGAAACTAGACTATGATATTTTATAATATTTCATTATGGAATTTTTCCAATTTACAGACATGTTGAAAGAATGTTAACAGTTAACAGTTGAATGTTCAAGCCCTACTGCCTAGATTCTATGAATTTCACCACAATTGCTTTGTTGTATATCTGTTCATTTATCCACTCATCATTTCATCTAATTTTTTGTTACATAATTTCAAATTAAGCTTCCAGTATCCATGAATACAGTGTGTTTTTTTCTCCAATGGAAACAGTTTAGGAGAAAGGAAAAAAAAGTTGATTTTAAGAGAGAGTGAGGTCATTGCTGGGACAGTGTCCTCCAATGGTCAGGGCAGATTGGGATCGAGTGAAAAAGCAAAACTGTTTATTAGCATTAGTAGAAATATGGAAACTTTCTCAGGAGGGTGGTTCAGAGTATAAGGCACAGGGGCAAGTAGTGGGTAGAGGTGATAATGGGGTATATATATAGTGATATATATATATCACTTCTATTTTTTTCCAGAAATATTAAGATGTAAAGAGGTTTTCAGCTGAGAATGAAGTTGGAGAAAACAGAATTGGATTGAGGCTTGAGACTTGAGGAAAAGAAATGAAGTAATCATTGGGATAAGTGAGGGCATCCCCAGAGGTCTACTTGTTGGTTGTGGTTATGAATATTTTCCGATGGTATCAATGTGGAGGGGTTAGGAAGAATTGAGAGAAATGGTTTTCCCAGATATTATCATATTATTCATACAGAGTTTTCATGTCCCAATATGAGTAGCCTAATAATAATAAATTATAGTGACCATTATTCAAAGACATGGACAGGAGCCTCTTCTCACCATTCACAACCTTCCAGCAATCACAAACTTAATGTTTTATTTATTATTTTATTTTATTTTTTTATAGTCCTGTCAAATCGCCTGGCTTAACTTAGAAATGTTACACTTAAAACTTTGATTTTGAAGACTCAATTTTAAAGAAGACATTTTTTGTCTGCGAGTCAGGAAAACTATTCATAATAATTTTTATACTAAGTAAACTTTAGAAAGAAAAAAATATATTTAGACTATCCAATAAAGAAAAAATAAATGAAGACAGAAAACATTCAACCATTTAATATTCTGGCATTAATTGCACACCATATCATTGCAACAAATCTCCAGCTTTATGGTTTAGAAGAATTTATTTTTAGCTGAGGTAGGATGAGGGTGTATTGCACTTTTTGTGGGGAAGGGGATGTCAACCCTTAGAATAACTCTGTCTATAAAACTGAGTAAGCCTCATTTTTATTCTTTTATATTAGGAAATGGTTTTACATGTGAACAGAGAAGGTCAGAGAAATAAATTATAAACCTCAAAGAATGTCTAGTGATTCCATAAGTGCTGGGCTTCTGGGGACAACTTTGTTTTTCTGCTGTGTCAATTTACATTGGTCATTGTTCCAAATTCTATCGTGTCCCCACATAAAGAACTAAAAAGAATTTTATTAGAAAGTACCATTGATAACAAATGGCTTTCTTAAAATGCATCTACCTTTACGAACTAGTAAATTGACAATGGCAGGGAGTCAAGAAAGGAACACATTCTCATTTACTTTGTTGTGATTTCTGTAGTGATTCATGGCAGACTCAAGAAATAAAACACAAGGCATCTGTTGTTGTTAAAGGAAAATTACCCATTTTATATAAGCTTAAAGCAGCATCATTTAGTAGGATCTCCAGGGCCATATTAAGCTATGCCTTACTTCTTCGTTTGGTAATTTAGGGAGGAAAAAAAAAAGCTTTTTCTACATTGTCTTTTTTTTTTCCTTTTAAGGAAATACTGCCTTTGACAAAGCCCTAAGTACATTTAACTGCTAAGCTCAATTCTTCTATGTTGAAGGTCATGGATTCTTTCATGTTCATTTGTAAGTACTTGGAGTTAGGGCAGAGTTGTCATTTTGATCATACTTTGCTAGATGCAACTACTGACTGAAAAATATAAAATAATCCTAGAACCAAACTTAAATACTTAGAATCACCTTTTGGAGGAAGACTCTTCTGTTAATTTTGGTAAGTCAGTATAGCCTTTGAATTAAGAAAAGCAGGTTTCAACACAGCTCCAATTTCTCTGAAGACAGGCACCCACCCAAGAGACATTAATTGCTATTTCTTCTAAGCCATTTCGTATATAAGATGATAGATCTAAAAATTATAGAGTTGGAGGGTCAGAGATGGTCAAGTCTTAATCTCATTTTATAAATGAAGAAATTTGGGGTCAGGGAGAACTAGTTTGCCCAAGGTCACATAGCCAATTAGTGAATTCTTAGTCATTTTTAGAGCAGAGGGATATATCAACATGAGTCTTAACAATTTAAATAGAACTTAGTGACTTTCGTCTGAAACCTAATTTTAAAAATCTAGACTCCCCAAGATGTTAGTTTAACTGGAGTGTGAAAATAGTTTCCCAACAGTTATACAATGTCACTCCTGACAAACTTTGTAGAGCTACAGTTTGAAATCAATCTCTGCTACTTTAAACTTCCATGCATTAAAAACAGAATCAGTGATGCATCTCCATTTCTTGTGTATTATACTCCCACATTTTCTTCTGGAAACTCTGCCTGCAATTCTGACACTCCGTCAACACAACCAGTCAAGTTCAGTTCCTTGCAGTTTCCTGGATATCAAGTATATGTAACTAGAAATTACATCTTGGAGTTACCTTTTCAAATATGCTACAAAGAGAATACAAGGATGTTCTTCAAGTGTGTGATTTAAGCATTTGATGATGTTGCAGACCTTCTTGCCTGGCTTTATGGTTGGTATCTCTTTTCTGGCATAAAATCAAGAGCACCAGGCATGATCTCATTCTCAAACACATCTCTTCCTCCTTGAAAGCATATGAAACTTTGTCAATAATGAAGTGTCCCTTTGACTCCTCAAGTAGATGTTTACAATCTTGTAGAGTACACTGTTTAAACAAATCGGTTCTTCACATTGTTTATAAGTTACACAGTACTTCCACATGGTATTTCAGTTGCAGCTTACCGAACAGATTTATTCAGACTCAGCGGTGTACCAAGAGGATGGTGGTTAGAGTAGTCTACCTGAGTTGCCACCAATAAGGGAGTGTGATCTATCATTTAAGAATAATGATAAAGCCATATAAAGTTGGTCTACTTTTCACTATTACCATGTGATGTCAGTTCTCAACAGTCTTCATGATAAAATGCTCCTCAAAAAAACCTTTCTTTTGATGGAAATTCTAGAAAGATGCTATATTTAGAGTTATAATAACACGTATGTAAACTTCAAATTAGCATATTTTCTATTTTAGGCCTTACATTTCATGAGGAAGTTAATTTGGTTAATTCCAAATTTTAGAGTTGGTTCATAGATTATGTGTTTAAGAGTCAGTTTAAGTTCTTAACAGTTTAGAATTGTTCAAGTTCTCTTAGGATACAGTGTGTTTCTAAAGAACCTGGGTACTAGATAATCTTGCATTTAAACAGTAAATTGGAAAGTACAGGGATTGTAATATGAAAAAATAGAACTTGAGTCACTTCAATTATTTCACTGTATGTTTCCACTTGGAATTTTGTGTTTAAAATTTTAAATGGCAGCACAGTGTGAATTGCAAGATACAATATTTTCATTTGGTAAGAGTGAGTTTTTAATTGGTCCTACGTGAAATATAATGGTTTGGTACAGAGGGGGTGTCAAACTGTTTGCCCCCCTTTGGAAGAATATTTGAGAGTATTTCTCTCCTACCATATACTAAGATTTGAGAGTTCTGAGTACATGGTTCTGAGGTAGAACACCGGAATCAAAGAGCATGATACTAAAAAGGGATGTGTGCACGAGTGTACATGTGGGTGTGTATGTGAGTGAGCATGCATGCGTGGTGTGTCTGTGGTCTTGAGATAAATAGCTGTGCAGACAGCTCTGAGCCTGCTTTAGATTCTGTGTCTCCCTCTTTCTCTGCCCTCTCCCACTTGCACTCTGCCGCTTTCTCAGAAATACACATTCAGAATGTTTTTTTAAAAAAATGAGTAGAAAGCATCTAATTCTATTTGATCCTCCTATGTAAATAAATTAAGTAGTAAACAGAATTTTGGGAGAACTGATATATTGTCCACACTTATTTGTAAGGCTGTGATTTGGCTCAGAACTTTAAAAATTTGTGCCCAAAGATATACACTATCAAAAAAACCTTTTAAAAAACCACCTTTCCAGTATGCCTGTAGGGCATGAAAGAAAGAAAGAAAGAAAGAAAGAAAGAAAGAAAGAAAGAAGAAAGAAAGAAAGAAAAGAAAAGAAAGAATACAGTTAGTAAATCTAAGTAGCAATATTTATAGACTCTTGAACATTAATGAGATCTGCCATTCACCTGCTCTATGACCTTGGTTCAGTCACTTCACTTTTTTGTTCTTGCTTCCTTATCTGTAAGGTGAAGATCATAAAAACACCTCATTGTTATTGTTAAAATTAATAAATTTTAGGTAGACAGAAGATAGATGGTGGCACATGGTTGGGGTTGAATACATGTTAGCTTATGATTAAATATAATTCAATTTTTTAAAATTCAAGACCAAAGGTCTGCATATAAAAATATATATAAAGAGCTCTAATAGCACACTTATATTTCTGACTTTAAAGGGATGAGGCAGTGATGTATTTCCATACAGAGCCAACTTCCCAAAGTTCTCTTTTATTCAGATATAATTAGTAACCAATTTATATCTGTTTGTAGTGGTTTAACAATCCTAACTGGTAAGGATGTCAGTGCAGCAGGTTATGTATGTAATGGATCTGTGTAGTAATTGTTCATCATAGTATTGTAGGTAGTATTATACTCATCTTGAAATCATTTATGAAATTTAAAAAATAAGAATTGCATTGTTCATTCCTTTAGCCTATGGGAGTAATAAGGTTTAACCTCATAGCACTTCTGATGATGATATCATTCTGTTCAGCCACAATCACAGCCCAAGAGGAAGAGAGGGATGGAGCTTCTAAGACAGTGGGGCTGCCATGAGAGCCAGGTGTCAGTAGACAATTGCCTTATAGAACTGGCCATCTGTAGTCCCTTTTCACCTAGTATCGGTAATGGGGGCTTCACTCTTCTAGGAGCAAGTGGCCTCTGGACAGCCTTACTGTATACCCCTCTTAAAATGGAAAGCAAAGGTAGTGAGATTGGGATGCCACAAAAACAAATAAAAGGTGCAAATCCTGTGAAATACCATAGTAAAATATTAAGGACACCTTCAATCCAAAGCACCCTGTGTTTGCCACAGCCATTGTCTACGGCCACCTTATAGGGAATTGAGGTGACAGAGATGGTGGAGGAAGGTTTAGGCTGTGACATGAAGAAAGCAGCCCTCCTTCTTGTCAGTCTTTGGTAAGGATAGAAGCCTGAATCATCAGTCCCGAACCTTCAGTCAACCACTTGGAATACTTCGGTACCATGAGGGACTCAGCAAGGATCTCAGAGAAATTAAAAGGTAAAAGGTGAGCAGAAATAAGCTGATCAAAGAAGGATGTGGAAAGAATATTGCAAGAGAAAGACAAGTACAAAGCCTTTGATGCCAAAAAAGAATATAGCATGTGTGGAGTACTGAAAGTGTTTTATTCTATGGAATCATAAACTGTTGACTGAGTGGATTATGTGGTGGCCTAGGTGGGCAGACTGGGGCTGTGGACCAAATGCAGACCACCAGTTGTTTTTGTATGACACCCCCCCCCCCACGTTTTTACACTTTAAATGATTTTTAAAAATGAAAAGATGAATAACCATATTCTGTGACATGTAAAAATCATATGAAAGTCCAATTTCAGTGCCCATAAGTGCAGTTTTATTAGAACACAGACATACTAATTTTTTTGTTTTGTTTTACATATTGTGTATGACCACTTTCATGCTGCAACAGCAGAGCTGAGAAGTTGCATATGAAAGACCATATGGTCTGCAGAACCCAGAATATTTACTATCTGGCCTTTTATAGACAGTGTCCTCTAACTTGTACTGTGGAGGAGGATGTAAGATGAGTGATGAGAGGTTGGTATTCAGTCAGATCATGAAGACTCCTGTAGTTTGTTGAAGGGGTTTCTATTTTATTCTGAAAGGCAGTGCAGAGCAACTAAAGGCTTTAAGTACCTCACAGTTTCTGAACTTGGGTCTTAGTTAATTTGCTTCCTTTCATGCTTTTTTGTGTTGGATTTCTGGGAAAACACTTTAACCTACAATGACTTTGTTAATAGGCCATTTTTGTAGGTTTGTAGGTTAGTAGTCTAATCATAGCATCCATAGATTGACCCATTCACAATGTTGAGCTTGTCTAAAATAAGTCATTTCCATTTGCAACTGGGGCTAGGAATCAGCATTATACATTTTAGATACACCCCCCCACACACCCATTACCTCTGTCTCTGAGTCTAAACTGTGAGCTCAACTGTGATGTTAACTGATGACTCCTAAAGAAATGGGGTCCTCTTTCTCATCCCCAACCTTGTGTGTGAGTGTGCACGTGCATGCACACACACACACACACACACACACACAGAAGTCAGTTAGTATCATTGGTCAATTGGTTACCTTTAGAGAAAACAACACTCCATTCAAAGGAAGCATTGGTGAAATAGAAGCAGACAAACAGACTGAGAAAAGCTGTATACAGACATCTAGATTCTAAACATTGAGGAGAAAAATTTGGAGAACTTGTCATAGCTCCATGGGGACAATTTATCTTTCTCCAATTTAGCAGAGAGGCTATTTTCTGCTACATTTGACAGGTGGGTGAGTTCTAATCTGCATGTCTATTTTGAAACATTGCTTACCCAAGAATTAAACATCTGGTTGAAAACACAGGCAGTGGTTCAAAAACCTATTACTTCATATCAGTAGTTTAAAAGAGTATAACTGATTATTAGTTGTTTTCAAAGTTAGAATAAGGTGATTGTAATCAGTTAAAGAGATGGGCCATTCAATTTCCTGTTATGTGTTAACACTACTGAATTTTGTCTTATCACTTACCTTTGGAAAGTGAAATTCTTCCTCTCAATATCTATTCATTTGCTCTGGGTCACCATAACACAGGGAGAATCTAAATGTAGGTACCAGTGTTGGCATTTCCTTTGTTAGAATTTTACTGTTAGAATTTTAAATTGAACTCTCTTTCCAGAATTTTTTATCTACCGACTACAGATTAGGTACATCTGCCAATCCTGCTGTGTCATTTTTAAATTCTTATTTTCCAGAACTATTAAAGACAGAGTAATTTTGAACTGAATATTTATATTGATTTGAATGTGGGCTAAGTTGTTAATTTGGAGCTTACTTTTTTTTTTTTTAATTTTTTTTTCAACGTTTATTTATTTTTGGGACAGAGAGAGACAGAGCATGAACGGGGGAGGGGCAGAGAGAGAGGGAGACACAGAATCGGAAACAGGTTCCAGGCTCTGAGCCATCAGCCCAGAGCCCGACGCGGGGCTCGAACTCACAGACCGCGAGATCGTGACCTGGCTGAAGTCGGACGCTTAACCGACTGCGCCACCCAGGCGCCCCTGGAGCTTACTTTTAAATATTAGCAAAAAATTTTAAGGACTTTGTATTAAAATCTTTCATATTCTGGTGACACAAAGAAAGAACCAATGATTAAATCTTTTAACATTTTAGGTAAGTTACCTCATACTGTATTGAATGAATGAATTTGTGTATACATAATAATAATTTCATCATACATTTACATATGTAATTTTGTTTTTAAATTTGTAAATGATGCATAATGTACATCGCTTATTAATCAATTAATTTTAGAGAGAGAAAGTGGGGAGAGGGGCAGAGGGAGAGAGAGAGAGAGAGAGAAAATATCTTATGCAGGCTCCATGCTCGGTGTGGAGCCCAACGTGGGGCTCAATCCCATGACCCTGGGGTCATGACCTCAGCCAAAATCAAGAGTTGGACACTCAACTGACTGAGCTACCCAGGCACCCCTAGATCACATTTTTATGAGTAAGTTAATTATAAAAAGAAAGTTAATATATTTTGGTAAAATATATATGCAAATGTGTGTATACACATATGTACATAGGAATATGCTTACATATACACATACATAGATACATAAATTTGTATTCATCATCTTATCCTTAGCATCAAGCAACTATTATGTAATAACCACTGATTCATTATTTGTTGCAAAAAAAAATCAGTTCTTAAGTGCAACATAAAGTTTTAGAGATGTGAAACCTTATTTGGGTCTGAGTTTAAAAGATGCATTGCGTGATGGATCTTATATGTATGAATTCATAACTGTGATTATAAGAGAGAATTCTCTGCTGTGGATAAAAGAAAGAAATATTTTGATTTCACCATCCATCATTGTGTGTCTCATATTAAACTTTGGCACATATATTCAACCTGATCTTTCCAAATCTCAGTGTTTAATGGTAAATACCTTAGAGAAACTGGAAAGCAGGTATCTGGCATATGTTATAGGTACATTCACTTGGGCTTCTTTAAAATCAGAGAATCATAGAAGTCAGAGTTTTAGAAGCTAGATGAGAAAAATTCTTTCTGTATCCTGTCCAAGTGAAGCAGGAAGGAAAGGAAGGCAAATCTGAGGATAGCAAGCAAGAAATAATGACTGCATTTTTGCCATTCTTTTTTATTCATAAATATTAGTTAATTCTGATTCTTAGTTCTAGGTGTAGATTTAATGTTTGTGTAGAATTAAAATTAGAATTTTTTTATTTTAAGTTTTTTGAAATTCTGTTGTTTTGCTTTCATTTCTTTAATAAAAAGTTAAAACAAATTAAAAAAAAAAGGGCTTATCTACCCTTTTCAGCAGAGTCCTGAACTTTATCCACATTATTTGTTTATGCAATGGGTGCTATTTCTTCAAAAAGAAAGAATCTCATGCTCAAAAGTGTGGAAAACCTCTGGTCTACACCAGTGATTCTCAACCTGTTGCAAACTGAATGCCTCCTGTCTTCACATGGACATTTGTTGATGTCTAGAGACATTTTTGACTGTTGTGTGCAGGTGAGTGCTATTGGCATCTAGTGAGTGAAGGCCAGGGATGTGCTAAACATCCTATAAGGCACTGAACAATCCCCACTCACTCCTCCCTACCAACAGAATTATCTGGGCCACAATGTCCATAGTGCCAAGGTTGAGAAACCCCGTTCTAGACCAATTCCTGATTTTGCTGATGAGGAAACTATACAGCAAGGTGGGGAAACTTGCTCAGTCACACAGTTTATTTCATGCCTGAGTTCAAGTCTTGATATTCTTTACTTTGTTTTTTTTTTTGTTCTTTACCTAAAAATCCATAGGTGATGGCAATACGGAAAGAAAAATAGCACCAAAATGTAAATATAAAGGAATAGCACTTTACAGTTCATGGCATATGTTTGATTGCAATAAATAATTCTCTATCATCCAGCACACTATTTGTAACAAAGGTTAAAATACAGTATCCCTGTTTGCAAAGAGCTATTTAGGTGGAAAGATTGACTGAGAGATAAATAATTGTGAGTCAATAAGTAGTCTATTAAAATATTTATACAGTACTATGTGAGTACAGATGAGGGAGGAAGCCATTAAGCCTGGAGGTGATGTGGGGAGAAGCCGGATAAGCTGCAGAAGAGGCAACATGTAATCAGGGTTCTGAGGAGGAAACAAGAGGCTGTCAGGCAGGAAAGAGAAGGGAGACAAAGGCATACTGGGTAGAAATAACAGTATAGCAAAAAGCATGGAGGAATCAAAGTACATTAGTGTATGCTAATTAAAAATTAGCAAATTGCTTACTTGAAGTTATTTGAAAGCAAAGGATGAGTGAGGGGAGAACAAGGCTTTCACTCACAAAGATTTCCACTCATGTGCCGCAGTTCATTTCATTGTAAGATGTCTTTTCTTTTTGGATTAAAAATTGCCCTTTCAAAAAAAAATGCCCTTTCCTTGCCATAATCTCAAAGGGAAGAAATGTGTCCAGACACATTGTGTCTCCAGAGGACTTTCTGGGGACAAAATATGTCCAACTTCTTTTCTTTATGAAAATAAAACTGACTCACTAGGTAACAAGAGTCTGAGAGGGTTGAAGAGGTAACAGTGGCACAAGCAGGGGCTTGAAAGAATAAGAAAAATTTGGGATAGGGGTGTCAGGCACCAGGTCAGCATGCCTCATTCCTAGTGTGAGTAGTTCTGAGTGGGTACTCTTGTGGTATTTTCACAACTAAAATTTTTATGATCTTGGAGGTGTGTATTCTATTATCAATGTATTTTTCCAATGTAGTTGACTAGACAGGCATTAACACATGTTACAGTATGATAAGGGCTGTGCTTACCTAGTCTGATCCTTCAACCACAGAATCCTGGCTGCACAGCCGCTGTTGGTCTAGTAGTTTGGTTCAAATATACAGTTAACATTAGACTCTGGAGGCATTCTTGAACTTTTACTTTGTAAAATGCAGAAAGGATCAGAGCCACCGTTATTACAGCTGGGATGTTTTTATGAATCACACAAAGGACTCCTCTGGAAGACCATTTAGAAGGGCACTGCTTTCTTCTTGCTCTGGTGACACCTGCCAGGGCAACTGGCCATGGCTACTGGCTTGGTAAAAGGGACATGAAGTGGATTTCAGCCCAACCCACATCCCTTCTACCACATGCTCTTGTAAAGAACATAAACTGTATTATTGTGTGCAGGGATGCTGGAAAGGATGAGCTGAGAGGCATAATCCATTTTGTAGATTGGTCACACACACTTAGTGTAATTGCACATGCTGAGAGAAAGATGAGATGTGTGTATGTCTGTGGGTATGTTTGTGTGTGTTCATGTGTGTCCACAGAGCTGTGTCTGCTATTACCTCTCACCCAACCTCACTAAGAAGGTGGAAAACATCTCAACAGATGTCACTCTGGTGAATTCCTCCATCCTGGTCTGTCTGCCACCCACATCGGCATGCTTTGCTGCTTTAACCAGGGCCTTTATTACTACCCCAAGGAATTCCTCTGTCTCTGCAGTCACATTCTATGTAGGGTATCTTTATCAATTACGAATCTAGACTTAACCACAGCACTTACATTTTTTTTAAGAAACCTATTCTTTGCATACACATTGACCCTTTATGTCTGCATGGTGTTTCAACACTGTCCTCTCCACACCAAACTCCTTCTGCTCTTATTCACTGCAGTTGTGGGGATGGATATATAATGCAACTCCTTTTGATTGGTGAAGGGTTTCTAGCTTGAGTGGGCTCTGGGGATGGCTCCTTACATTTGTCACAATGACACTGAACTCTATAGACCCTGATCTTTCTCTAAACAGACTGTTCTTTCTCAAGCCACATGGGAATTTACTGTGTCATGCAACCAGTATTTGAAAGTTGACTATGTGCCAAGTCCTGAGCTAGTCTCCTTAATGTCTGCCTTTCCCAACTTGTCTTGTGTGGTTCCTCAGAACGGACAGGTGGAATAAAGGAAAGGTTTTACATTAAAATTCAAGAAATCATATCACCAGGTCTGCTTTGATCTCCAAGTTAACAAGTAAATTATAGATCTTTCTTTTTTCTGATTTTTGTAATAAAACACCATTTAAAAAATTCAAAACAGTAGGGTATTGCAGTAATGCTCACTGTTGTTAGATCAAGTGGCTGTGTAGGGAGTTGCATTATGCCATTACATCTCTTATTGCGTGTTTAGGTAATAATGCATTATACTTATTTCAGTGCTTCCTACTTTCCCAGTACTTTACACTGCTCATCTGAAAGCTGTAATAAATAGTTCCTCTGTGGGGCTTCACCTCCTTGATTACAACATTTTGATTAGTCCCACCCAATCGGTAGGTAGGAACTTCTGTGTGATTATTTTCCCCTTCTTCTGATTTATATTCATTCTTCTCTTTCTTTGATATGGAGTAAGAACTTTATTTCTGTTTTTATTTGGTTTCTCCTTTCATGTTTTCTAAGATGTGTTCGGGTCTCTCAGTTTTCATACCCTATTCAGCCATTTTAAATGCCTTAAAAATTTTAATTTTTGCTTACATAAATAAACATCCAAAATGACTGAAAAATGAAAGAATATAAAATGCTTTAATAATTACACAAGTTCATAAATTTTTTATATTGTAATGTAACATATTAAATTCAAAATAGAATTTAAAAGTGTAACTTTATAGGGTCACCTGGGTAGCTCAGTTGGTTAAGCCTCCGACGTCTGCCCAGGTCGTGATCTCACGGTTGGTGAGTTCGAGCCCCGCGCCAGGCTCTGTGCTGACAGCTCAAAGCCTGGAGCCTGCTTCAGATTCTATGTCTCCATCTCTCCCTGCCCCTTCCCTGCTTATCCTCTGCCTCTCTCTCTCAAAAACAAATAAAAATTTAAAAAAAGTAAAAGAAAGTGTAACTTTCAAATGTAACTTGCTTTTGTAAACTAGTCACAATCTACATGCCATTTCAGTGGTTAACTTTTATAGATTAATATTTATGGAATTCATCATGATCAAGATATCTTTACATATAAAGACTGTTGTTTGATATCAGTTCTCCTTCTCTCTAAGAGATGGCAGGACAGGTTTATAAATTATTGCAGTCTTCCTGGCCAGAGGTAATAATATGCTACTTAACATTGTGTAAAATGATCTTTTCTTTTTCAAATTGAGTGAAGATTGGAAGACAGTCCTTGATATTCTTGACCTATTAAAGTTTTAAATGTTTAGTCTCAGGATTTACATTTCATTCAGGCAGCTCAAGTGGAACAAAATTGAAAAGCAAAATGAATTATACTGCCTTTACTGAGTTTTATACTTTAGAACAGGGCCGTTTAATTGTCATATGGGCTGGTGAAGTGCCATCTATGTCTTGAATCAAGAGGATTTTGACCGCGGGAAACATGGCAGCTCTTACATTTGAACCTGGCACAGGATGCGTTTTAATGGTTAATCAAAGACCATTTTACCTGATGATAAAGAATTTAACAAAAAAAAACCCCAAATTATAATATCATCTGTGTTTAAAGTTATTAACAAAAGAGACAAAGGAGAAGAGGAAACAATTACTTATTTAATAACAATGTAAAAAATATTGAATATATAAAAGGTTTTCTGCCAGGGACTAAGGGCAGTGGGAGTCACAGCACTTTTCTGCCCTTCATTCTTTCTGTCAGTAAAATGGGGATAAGATGCACATCTTACAGGTAACTATGAGAATTAGGGGTAATATATTTAAAAATATTTGGCACTCAAAAAAAACGTAACTTTGGCTGTTATTAGTGTGAACAACAATGAATGTAGGCTAAGGAGTTTTCACTTTTTCTGTAGGCAGTGAGGATCCATTCGAGGCTTTGAGCAGGGGTAACTACTGTACCTACTTCGGCTGAAGCTCCCCATAGGAATAGCTTACAGAGATTAGGAACTAGAGGTGGAAAACAAGTGAACTAAGATGAACTAGGATGTGGTGGGGGGGTTACAGAGTTGGACTAAAGAAAGGAAGGATGGAAGAAATATTAAGGCCGTAGAATCAAAAGTATTGTGGCTACTTTTGCAGGGCCAAGGGGGTGATTGAAAGGATGGTAAAAACATTTACAGGAACAGAAACACCATGGCAGGAGTGGGCATTCAGATCAAAGGAGAAAGATGAATGAGTTGTGATTCAGACACACCAGGGTTGGAGTAAGGGCACTCATTGGCTGCTAACAGTTATTTTTCTGTAGGGTAGAGCATCATCAGGAAAGAATTCCTATATTTGTCTTGTGTGAATTCAGAAAGCCTGTGCGTATCCAGAGAGATGACACTTTTTGAGTCACTCTGCAGACTTGGTGGAAAGATGGTAGGAAGTCTGTTTCTGAGCCTGGCAACTTCTGCCTGACTAGGTTCTGAGAAGTTCAGGTTCTTCTAAGGCGTTGTCCTGGAACAGCAGATGACAACTCATAGTTGCCTTATTTCACGAAGAAACAAAACACAACCTCCTTAATGGTGCCATTGCTTTTATCCATGTTATTATAGCTATTGATTTTCTAACTTATTTCTTATCTTAAAATACAGTACTTCTATTGTGCCTACAGGTTGTTGGCTCAAACTGTTTCTGAGAAGGTGCTCAAAACTGACTTTGTCCTACCCAAGGACATACATGAAGGACAGATCCTATGTAGGAAACAGCATTATATTTGTTAGTGATAAGAAAGAAAATGTGAATGGATGTAGCTGTCAGTGGAGCATGTTTTGATTGGTGGGAGACACATTAAAACCTAGTGAGAACATTCAGTTTAAATATTTTATTTTTATTATCTCCATTCCTTTTATTTATTTTTTTAAAGTTTACTTATTTATTTTGAGAGAGAGACAGAGACAGAGAGAGTGAGCAGGGGAAGGACAGAGAGAGGAAGAGAGAGAGAGAGCTTGATCTTAGGACTGTGAGATCATGACCTGAGCCGAAATCAAGAGTCGGACGCTTAACCGACTGAGCCACCAGGTGCCCCATCCATTCCTTTAAATAAGAGATGCCACAGAGGTGTTTACGCTGCTTGTAAACTAATTTCAGCCACAGGCCAATCAACTTTCAAATATGACAATGCTGCCTAAGAGAAGAGTACTCATGTATATCTGTCTTTATATTTGTGTTGTGTGTTGTATGTCTGTGTGTCATGTGTATATGTGAGTCTGTCTGTGAGTACGTACATATTCTTAGTAACATCCACATCCTGTATTTTCAGAGAAAAGTCTACAGAGACTTAAAACTCCACATCAGTACTTCCATTATTTTTTGTTTTCCCTTTCAGTTTGAGCTATGGTTTATCCACATTCTTTATGGGCTGAATGTGCCTTGAGGCATTTTCATCAAAGGAATACCTTTGTCATCAAACACAATCACACACACTGCTTCTGGCTGAACTGAAAAAGAAGATCGAGGATTATTGCTGAAATACTCTCATTTTCTCCTTTTTTTATTTTAAAGGTGAGACATAATTTCTAAAACAGTGTTAAGCAAAAGTAGACTCTCAAGATATTTAGTTTGGACTGTGTTTGAGTATGAAGTGGGATGGTAACTCTAGCACAGTTTTACCTTTGTTTGAAGCGAGAAAACCTATGGCAGTCTCTCCACTGAGATTATTTGATTTATGCTTTATTTCTTTGTCTCGTGGGCAATGAGAACAGACTGAAGATAAAGTGGTTCAAAGACTGCTGTTGACAGTGCATTTAGCTGCACAGTGTTGCCTCCTCGTCCCTTTTATTACCTTTCTTGGATTCCATATATGCTGTAGATTGCTCTGCTATCATTTGATTAGTGGCCCTCAAACTTTAGCTGGCCTAATTTCTTCCTCTCTCTCTCTCTCTCTCTTTCTCTTTCTCTCATTCTCTCTCTTCACCCACCCTTCCTCTCTGAGACAAAAGGAAGGTGGAGTTGAGATAAAAACAGAAGACAAAGGGTGTATCACAGGCCTTCATAACTGTTGCACATAATACTAAATTGTCAGTTTTCATGTGCCCGCCTTTCTCCTCATTTTATTTTCTTACAAATAAGAGGTAAAGTGGGTATGTACAAATAAGTCAGAAAAAAGTCCCTGGTTCCTGGACAGCTCATCAGAAAACTTTATTTTGATAGCTAAGAATAAGGGCTGTGACACTTTTTCTATAACGGGCCATATTTTCAACATTGTGGGCCATATAGTCTCTGTTGTAGCTATCCAACTATGCCATTGTCCTGAGAAATCGGCAGTACACAGTATGTAAACAAACAGGTATGTCTGCATTTCCATAACATTTATTTATGGAAAATTAAATGTGAACTTTATATATTTTCATGTATCATGTCATTAGTTTTTAGATTTTGTTAACCATTAAAAATGTAAATATCATTATTAGATTGCAGGTCATAAGACACAATTGGTAAAGGGAGACACAGTAGAAATGGCACGACCAGGGAAGCATTACCTAATCCGGGGAGACAAGAGCTAGTTTTTAAAGAATAACAAGATAGGGGTGCCTATCAGTTAAGTGTCCAACTCTTGACTTTGGTCAGGTCATGATTTAACGGTCATGAGATGGAGCCCTACATGGGGCTCTGCACTTAGCATAGGGCCTGCTTGACATTCTCTCCCTCCCTTTCCTTGTGCCCTTTCCCAGCTTGTATATGCACTTCTTGAAAAATATAAATAAATCAAAATAAAATGTGTAATTAAAAAAAATTTTAATGGCATGGCTTGGACCTGGCCAAGTGGTATTAATAGATACTTTAGAATTACAAGTATTTGTTGATCCAAATTTCCAACATTGACATGAAAATTAGATCATTAAGCAACATACTTTTTTGAAATTAAAAAAATTTGTGAAACAAATCTCAAAAATAATGTTTAAAAAATCATAGGTAAATTATGCATAAACCAAAAACTGTAGTTTTGTCATAGTTTTCACAAAAAAGAAATATGTTGATTCTAGAAACTCAGATTGATAAGCCTAATTAAGATGCCTAGCAATATTCAACAACATATTTTTAAGCAGCAGGTATGTGAGTCCTTAGAAAACACCAGTATCCTGCCAAGGTTTCCTCACCAAGAAAAAAAAAAAACAACTAAAAACTTACAAAGGAAGAAAGAAAAGAAATCAATCCAAGTCACAAAATTATTTCCTTTTTTAATTGGCTTTTCAAACATAGACATCCACATGTTATCACATTCCCCCTGAATCATTTGTTCTATAAATATTTCCTCAGAACCTACTCAGCCTTGGGAACTGTTCTACTTTCTTAGAATATATTGATAAAACTGACCAAGATCCCTACCTTCATGGAGCTTGTATCACTCCAGTAGTGGACCCCTGGGCTCCCAGCATAGCCAGGGGCTCCCACTGCCTTATTTAGTAGTCATTGCCTGGGACACATTGGCCTCAAAGCACATTGCATATGACACCATATGAAGGTGAACCAGGAGGCAGATAAAATTTTCATTTGCTACCCTATTCATTTATTTATTTATTTGCCATGGGCAGGCTTATCAAGCTTCACAGAAGTGCTGGGTTAACTAAAGAAAATTAGCATATAGGATAGAAGAACTTCCAAGCAGTATACTAAATATGACTGCTAAGTTAATATGAAAAGCACCCAAGGAAAAGGCCCTTCATTGATTTCCCTACTTATCAGCCTTGTTTCCCTATCCCCATCTTCCTGGAGGGTCAGTGCTTATTCATATGGCCTGTGTATGAACAACAAACAAACTGCCCCTTCTTCTGGTTGACACTTGGCTTGGAGTAGGGTTTAGAAAGCAGAAAGAGGGCTGGATTCAACCTTGCTTGCACCTGGCACAACCTGCTCCACCCTGGAGTGCAGACTTGTTCTTCCTCCAATGGCGCGTGTTTCTGAATATGTAAAACCTCGGACTGGGAGTGACTTGTTCTGTGAGTGTTCTGCAAGATGAGCAAATGTTTCTAATAAATTTTAACTTGATAAATGACTAATATCTTGCAATACGAGTAGTATGGGACACTGAATGTCACCTGATCACAACTAAGCCAATGGTTCACTTTGATATAGAAGTGCTTTGGATTACAAGCATATTTCCAGAATGAATTATGCTCGGAAACCAAGGTTTTACCAGCACGAATTATCCAATCTGAAATAGTGCTCCAGGATTTCAGCAGGACAGTCCATAGTGACCTTGGGCTAGACCGACATCGAAAGTTGTCCAGGGAAGTTCTAGAGATTTGTTGCACAAAAGTGTGCATATAGTTAACACTGTTATGCTGTACTCTTAAAATGGTTAAGATGGTAAATTTCATGTTATGTGTTTTTTACCACCCTTAAAAGAAACGTGTCCAGGGCATGTGTGGCTATGAGATGCTTCTTCCTCTTTAGAGAATTGCAGACATTCTCTTAATTCTCCAGTTGTCTTGCTGATATCAATTGTATTAGACACATGCTGACTTCTAAATCACAAAATTTGATTACCATAGGTAGTGCTGGTTCAACACACAAGGAGAAAGAGAAATAACTTTCTAACTCTCCCCTTCCCCATCAATATGTGGACAGATGTGCACTCCATATATCTCTCAATGCTCACTTGTTGACCCAGCTGGACTTTAAACCCACCACCTGTAGGTGTCTAATTACCTTCTTAGACATTGGTTATCATATTCCAAGATATCTGTGGGGAATGAGATAAGATGGAGAGAAAGCTTTCATTATTCTAGTCATGGAAGCATGGGGCGTCATTCATGACAGTTAATAAACTCACTGAATTTTCTACTAGTTAGTCCACTTCTGGAACGTTACTTACAGTTTGTTTTTAATATAAATAAAAGGGATGTTGATCAACTACTATGCATGCTTAGGAGGGCAAGTGTTTAGGGAAAGATCTTAAAAACCACAGAGGAGGAATTGAAGAATGGCTGATATTTAGCCTGAAGAAGATAAAGGAGAGCCCTACTAGCAACTGCATATATTTGAAGGACTACCATGGGAAAGCATGTCTTTTTTTAGTTGGTAGATCTAGGCCCAGTGAATGGAAATACACACATGATATGGCAATATGGTTGTGAATATCAGAAGAAACACTTTTTAAGACGTGAAAGTCACTTCTTTTGTGTTTGAATGCTGCAGAGTGGGAGGAGAGTTACACAAAATACTGTTTTGGCAAAAGCCTTTTAGCACTATTTACATTTTTTAACTACATAAGTAACTTTTTTGACAGAAGTAAACATTATCTGGGTGAGGAAAAAAAGCCTACAGCCTGCCTTGGGAATAAGATTCAAATGGTAGTTTCCTTCTGATCCTTTTGCTGAGTTCTATTTTGCTTCCTTTGACTTTTGTTAGTGGAGAGAGGGCAGAAGAGCTGGCACTTCTCTTGGTACTGGCTTCTCCAGCCAACTCATGGCACAATGACCTCTGCATAGGGCTTCCTAAGAGACATGTGGGTTAGGCTACATGATGAAGGCATGGCTTCACCAAACCAAAGAAGAAGCAGCAACAGCATGGCCAAGAGAAACTACTGAGGGATTCTCGGGTGGCTGGAAACTTGACCATATCATTGCTAAGATACCATGAATCTGAGATATATAAACAGCAATGTCTCATATTCTTTAATGTGTATTTACAGATATGACTGATTCCATTGTCACATGGTAAGAGAAAATTAGGAGTAAATATGGTCGAGGTGACTACAAGGTCAAGGTAAAGTGTGAGTTGGCAAGGCACTTGAAGTGTCAAAATTCCTATCAAGATACCTAGGGATGGTAGCTCAGGAGGTGGGATCAACTTCAGAGATTATATGGGACATAGAAGTGGCAATGCCTACAGAGTAAATGTTGCTTAATGTAGCTGAACTAGAACCCCACCTTCCACTCTAGAAAACATATACTGGTAGACCTGAATCAGAAGAAGTTTATTATCTAGTCTGAGACCAAAGTCCTTAAGGTTGGAATGGGATTTGGGCACCTCCATGAAGTCTAGGGTAGATGTGTTTATCCCTATTAGGTGCCTTAGACTCCCAGCACTGAGGTCATCTGGAATCTCTTGAGGGCCATTTAGCTTTAGAACTTCTGGATAATTCTTGGGTCAGGTTTGATGCTTGGAGAATAATTTTGTACATGTAAAATAAAAAAAAAGAAAAAAACAGCAGATGTAACATCCGTCTGTAGTAATTGTATCTCCCTTGCAGATAACAACATGCTTTGATTTATTCTGTGACACAATGTGTATTGCTTTTCCAATGAAGTTAATGAGAGCATTTATTAACAAGGGTTTCATGGTAGAAGAATTATCTCCTTTGTTAATAGTAAAACCCTATAGAGATTAGAGGAATCATATTCAGCATGCTGTGGGTGTATGAGAGACTTACAATATGCCTACCATAAAATTTGACACTATTAATAAATTAATTATCAATGAAATTGGTTCATTAATTCTGAAAATTTCAAATTTTCCTTGAGTCAGGAATAACAGGGATAAAAAATGAACAGTCTACTTTCTCCGATCTTGGAAATTTTGCTACCTTTATCCATTAGTTTGATGTATTTATATATATATGTATGTATGTATGTATGTATATATGTGTATATATATATAGTAATGCATACACATCTAAAAATTACTATTATTATTGTACTTAAGTGATAATATTGTACAGAAAAGGTTTTTGTCTGAAATGTCTGATGCTTTCAATGGGAAAGTTTCTAAATGGACATCAAATTCTTAGGGCAACTTTCCTCCCACTTCTTTTAACACTGTATGAGACCTAGGGAAGGAAAGGCCAAATGAAGTAGAATACCTACATGTGTTCTGTAATGAGAAAATCACCTAGGAACTAATATGAGACTTAAGAGACGAAGTATATAATTTATCCCCCCCCCCAGCATTGGTCCAGAGAAGTATGAATTACACCATATTGTGCTCCTAGATGGGGCCAAGATCTCAATCATTAAGCTCAGTACATATATTTTGCAGCCTGGTACTTTCTCCATTCTGCATCTAGAGATTTCTGCTCTGCATATGAGCTTCAGATCATATTTTGTACTTGCTTTTCCTTACTGCTTAATAAATTTTTGGTAGGTAGGAATGGTAATATCTATACATAAAAACATTCATTTCCTTCCTAAATATTATCTGGTAAAATAACTTTCTTATAATAATAGTTACTAAATAATTTTGACTGCTAACAGAAAGCATCAATTCCTGTTAACATAGCAGTTCTGTTGAGTATATTCAAACCTGGTAGTCAAATCACAGAAAATTCTCATTATTGGAAAATATGCTGTCACTATTGGATGTTCCAGTTTTCAAATTAATATATTTGGATGAGGATGTAAAACAATACCAACTTTGTTAAGAAGGTATTACAAATGTTTTCTGTTTTTACAATAACACTATATATACACTGAAGATGGGCCCAAATTCAACTAAATAAGAAAAAAAGAAGTCAGAAAAAGTGGAAATAGTCTTTATAGTAAAATTTCTTAATATTTCATCACTTTTCAAATAGACTCTGCAGTGGTCTTTTACAATAGAATTCAGGGCAGTTTTCTAAAAAGTAAATTACATAAATATTTAGGAGGGGTATATGTAATCATTTATTCATTCATTCAACTTACATTTTTTGAACACTCACTATGAGCCCTAGGCATAAAATGAGGAGCAACATGGGCATCGGTTTATCAGCAATAAAAGGCACATATATGTAACACATTTAATAAGCAAAATACACAGGGCCAACCAAATGTGTGAGTGGGTGAGTGGGCTGAATTTTATTGTCTGACGTGGAAGCCTTGGTTGGATTTGTTTTGTTGGAGAGTGGGAGTGTGAGATAGGATCATCATGCTCTCAGGAATGTGTATGGAGTTAACATAAATAGGCAGTTACCTGAAGTGTTGACTGAGCATCTAGAGTAGTTAATAATTACAGTATAGAAGGTTTCCACAATGATCCTAACTAGCTGTATCAGCATGGAGTGGTACTTACAGATCTCACAGTGTCTCTGTTCCCTGAAATCATCTAACCCGACTCCCACACTCTTCCCTAACCATCCAACTAAATGAGCCCACCACCTCTCCTCCTTTCTTTCTCAGAGCACACTATCCATTTCCTTTATCTCACTGGTTAAGATTTGTGTTACATATTTATTACATTTCTTTCTTTAATGTTTTTCTCCCCTGTGACTGGATTCTAAAGCCATAAGAACAGAGACAATGTCTGCTTTGTTTGCCTGGGTATACCCACTGGTCAGTATCCTGAATGGCACATAGACACAGTAGGTGCTCGGTCAACATTTGTAGAAGCTGGAAGGTGAGTCGCTAAATTAAACATCCAGTTTGTGGCTGGTCTTGATTATGTAGTTGAGAGTAATGTTATTCTGAATTATGATGATGCTTTTTCCTGTGTGAACTTTAATATGTCTACCAAGTTGGAACTGCCTTATAATTTTATTTTGAAGATAGAAATTATATGTTAGTATAAAGAGAAATGAAGGTGAGTAACTGTGGTAAAATAAAAAAAGCCAAAGTATAAAGTAAATGAATGGGATATTGTAACATTTATAAAGGTCCTTTTTAAAATCAATTGGCTTTGATGTTTCCATAAGAAAGGTTTTCTGCCAAAAAAGACAAGCAGAGTTAGAAGTGTCTTTCTCACTCCCGGAAGACTCACATGGTTCTCTCATTTGCTCCTCCATGAGTCCTATTAGTTTTGTAAAGATTGGATGGCTTTTGTTTTGTTTTGTTTTGTTTTACCAGATTTAGAGTGGGGCTCTCTCGCAGCCCTGCTGATTTCTTTGCCAACACTTTCTCCTGTCTTTGGAAGAGAATCTTTTCAGTTGTGCTGATGATCAAAAGTCATTTCTAAACATAGATTGCTTTCCCTTCACTGACATAAGTGTAGCTGTTGAGAGTTAAAGCAGGGGTTTTGCACTGCAAGAAGAGAAACCGAAGTTAGGAGGAGATCAAGTATTAGATTCTGTATGCTGGATTCAAATTTTATTATTTTACTCATTGTATAAATGACTTTATCATCTGAATATGTGTCCATGTTGCCTATTCAATGAACGTCCAGCATCAGCTAAATAGACGGTGTAAGTTGTTCTCAGGACTTACTGTGTCCACTCAGTTAAGAAGGTACTTCTTCATGAGCTGCACATAGATATGCAGAAGTCTGGGTCTGTTTGTAGTAGGAAGATACCCAGACTGGTTAAAAGGGTATGTGGATAGGAACTGTAGGCCTGTCCAGTGTCCAGTCAGTCCTAATACGAGCAGGAACCCCCTACCATATGGGTTGTGCAACTGAGTCTTACTACTAATATATATGGCAGTTTGTGTCCAGAAGATGAATACATGTGAGTTCTAACATTTCCCACACCCTACTA